>NW_022718009.1:0-652 GCF_011630105.1 Anneissia japonica | reverse complement strand
CGGTCTTCAGCTTTCTTGCTCTCCTTGCGCGCGTACGTCGTAGGTTGGCGCCTCGGTCGTTCGGAAGTCGTCCGTCCGGAGTCGTCCACGTCGTCGTCGCCGGCACTGCCACGTTCGACGATCTTGAGTCTGGCGTCAATCATGCTCGATATAGACGAATCCGCCCTGCTGATGGGTTTCCCTTTGATGATCACGGAATCTCTCGTTTCGTCGTACGACATACCGGCGTCCGAGAAACGCCCGACGCCGTCCGGCCAGTCGAACACTTCGCCGAACGCGAGGTTCGAGTTGTCGTTGCGACTCGGCAGCAGCGTGACCCCGAGGACGCTCAGCAGTGCGACGCGTACTCTCCTAATATCACCTTCCAGCTAGGTTTGCTCGTCATTTCGTAGGACATCGTCTCCGGAGTAACGTGCAAGGTAGGCAGCGGAGCGCTCCAATCGTTTCCTGGAGAAAACCGTTCCAGTATCACCCATTTGCGTTCGGATACAAGCGCTTCGTATCTCGCATCCGTTCTCTTCGCTTTCTTGGACTCCTCCTTTCCTCGTTGCCAGCGATAGACTTTCGACGAAGATGGCATCTCCTCAGGACGAACGGAACGACGGGCGAAATACGCAAATAAGCAAAACCAAGTACGAATCGTTGCCGAACA
>NW_022718008.1:0-854 GCF_011630105.1 Anneissia japonica | reverse complement strand
CTTACTGTGCTTTAACTACTATAATAATTATGATCAACAAATCACAGCTTTCTTTTTCGCCTTCATGACAAATTTCAATATTATTCTCTTCTATTATAATTACCATCGTCACTGCTGCTGCTGCTACTACTACTACTACTACCGTACTTTATAAAAGTTTGCTTGAGGATAAAAAAACCAAGCTAAATCATACAATACCTCATTTCTGTATCTTAAAAGACATGACATGGGTTTTAAGTGTTTAAGACAAGTTTTAGCTGATTTTGTTTTGTTAATTAGTTAAGGAAGTTTGATGAATCCACCCCTTGAACGGTAGCCATTATAAACCTAAAAATGTAAATTTTTGCAATGTCGTGTATTGTGAAAAATTGATTAATCTTACAAATATTCCACTGGGTTACTATCAGGTTAGCAGGTGACTTTTATTGATAGATGTTATGGTGGGTTTCTATCAGACTAGGGTCACAAACATATAGTAGATGGACTCAATTAGAAATTGTATACGGTAGCATTTAAATCAACATCAAACTCGGTTTTTTTTTTCTTTTTTTTCCATTTATTTGTTTTTGCATAAAAGTGACACGCCGTCTTCGGAGTTGACTATAACTATCACATACCGGTATCACATATCACATGTCGTACGCTATGTGATAGTTATAGTCAACTATCACATGTCGTACGCTATGTGATAGTTATAGTCAACTATCACATGTCGTACGCTATGTGATAGTTATAGTCAACTATCACATGTCGTACGCTATGTGATAGTTATAGTCAACTATCACATGCCGTACGCTATGTGATAGTTATAGTTAACTATCACATGTCGTACGCTATGTGATAGTTGACTATAA
>NW_022718007.1:0-935 GCF_011630105.1 Anneissia japonica | reverse complement strand
ATATAATGTGTGTGTGTGTGTGTGTGACTTTTCTGACCACCCTCATCTTTTTTTCCTCAAAAACGTTGATGGCGCCATATTATCTTAACCATTCGTCATTTCTGAATCATATTAAGTGAGCATAAACTTCAGGTCAAGGTTGAATGTCATGTATCTTAGTTTTCCATTCGCGCTTCTTAACGTGCGCGTACGCGTGCGTCAACAATTATATATGCTTAAAATAATGCCTATTTTTGATCAGTTACAGCTCCTTAGGATAAAAGGTAACCCCCAATTTTTATTACATATTCTGAAAGCACGAGTTGTAGATATGATTTTATAGTTCATTATGGCTGATCGGACATTATGACGTCATCATATTGCCATTTGAATTAAGAAAAAATGAATTTTATTTAAGACGTCATTATTTTATACTCGTTTGAACATATCTCGCTTATACTTGATTGATCTTCTCCCACCTGTGAGTATGTTGTAGCTGAGACAATTCTCTTTCGGAAGTGTCCCTTTAATTTTTTATTTTGACCACGTCATCATGGTCAAAAAGAATGCATTTTTGGAGCCCTCTTATCTCTCTTCAATTTTGTCAAAAATATTTGACGACTGAGGGCGGCAGAATGTATTTCGACGCTAGACTGACAGTGTGGAAAAATTTGTGTGGCATTACCAACGAAGAGGCGTTTTTAAATTACACTTGACAAGGTTCAATTTCGTGTGCCATTACCGTCCACGCGCACGTCGGTGCGTGTGCGGCAAAATTTAGAAATTCTCAATATTACTATTCAGATAATTTAAAGCAAGTTTCAAGACATTTTCAGCATTGCAAAACTTTCCATATTTTATCCACCGTACGCTCATTTTTACGCACGTAGTACCAAGGTAATTCAACAAAAGGACGCACATCTCGGGACATCAAAGGTTATAACTCTGGCATCGAC
>NW_022718006.1:0-572 GCF_011630105.1 Anneissia japonica | reverse complement strand
GACGTCATCATATTGGCATTTGAATTCAAAAACTGAATTTTTATTTATGCCATTATGTTTATACTTGTTTGAACGTATCTCGCTTATTCTTGATTGATTGTCTCCCACCTGTGAGTATGTTATAGCTAAATCAATTCTCTTGAAGACGTGTCCCTTTATTTTTCCTTTTGATCACGTCAACATGGTCAAAAAGAATGAATTTTTGGAGCCCTTTTATCTCTCATTCTGAAAAGATGTAAAACAATAGAACAGATTGAGGGCGGCAGACTGTATTTCGACGCTATCAGACTAATATATATAGGGTATGTCAAGGGAAAGTTCGTGTAGCATTACCAACTAACAGGCGGTTTTAAATACACTTGACAATGTTTAATTTCGTGTGCTATTATTGTACACGCACACATGGTGACGTGCGTGTCTGTTAAAATTTAAAAATTCTCCATATTACTATTCAGATAGTTTAAAGAACGTTTCGGGTCATTTTCAGCATTTCAAAACTTTCCATATTTTACCCGCCGTACGTTCATTTCCACGCACACAGCACATATTAAAGCTGGAAATCACGTTTTGTT
>NW_022718005.1:0-843 GCF_011630105.1 Anneissia japonica | reverse complement strand
TAATTTGCATTTGGTTCATTTGGAACTATTCAGTTTGTATAATATTACACATACTCCTCAACTCCCTTTTAATACTTGAGTTTTTTATTAGAGGTCACATTGTATTGAATAAAATTTGATAGTGAATGAAAAAGTACTTTTTGCCAGCTGAACCAATGCTCTATGCAGGGCCGCCTGAGACTTTGACGTCAAATAATTTACAATACAAGTTGATGATTTTTGTGCTTTATGGGTCTAAATAATGCTATAAAAGCAGATATGTTCGAAAAGGTCTTTGTCTGGGCTGTCTCTTATACATCATTAACTTTAAATGTATGGTCTGTAATGTATTGTATATTAATAGGTTACCTTTTTATTATATGTTTGTATGTCAAAACCTTATTTAATTATATGTATTTTGAGCTTTGAACAACCTATGTAATTTCTGTGAGGACTAAAACATTGAATCTGAATCTGAGTTGCTGCAGAAAAAAATGCCTGTTTTTTAAAAGATTTATAAATAAAAATGTTATGTGTGCTAATTTTTCCTCATTCAAACATTACCTTGTAGATGGACAGGCTGTCGCTAAAAGAATTTGTGGGCAGATTAACAGAACCAGTAAAAAACTGAAGAAGTTGCTCACAAGTTACAAGTCACATGGCGGTGATACAAACACCAAATTTTGTGATGTTTGTAGACTAGATGGAAACATATATGAAACAGCTGAAAAGGTGAGGTAGTTGAGTCAGTGGTTTTTTTAAATATTGGCAATGGATTGCTACATTATACAGTTTAATATAATTGTTGAAATCTATAAAATGGTGATTATTTAGTCCCACAGCCTTCGATATAACAATGAATTA
>NW_022718004.1:0-883 GCF_011630105.1 Anneissia japonica | reverse complement strand
TTGTTTAAAGAAGCGTTCGCTATACGTAGACTACACCCTTTGCTTAACAATGGGCTCAGAGCTTTAAAAGAGCTTTCTCTGTTTTTGTAGGTATCTTTGATCATTAGAGTAAGAATGCTTTGATCTTTTGTTTAAATCACTGCTATGTCACCTACTAGAGGTAATGTTTTGATTGGTTAAACACTTTTGGTACTAGTGCATATAAGCTTGCTAATATATTGGATAATTTTTTCATTCTTGATGATGACATAATTAATGTCGAAATATTGAATCCCAACACGATGGCGTGTATTTCAATACTTGGAGTATGTATTATACTTTCTTACAATAGACTTTATTTCTCTAAAACAACGCTCCTCATAGACCATATTTTGCACATGCGCTACTTTCAAGTCTGTGTCAGCCCATGGTCAGCCTGATATCCCGCCTGATATCAGCTGCCCTATAGACTAGGCCTACATCATCGCAATAGGACCAAGTTTTCAGCCCTTTCCTTGTATGGGTCTTGAATTTGAATCAATGTAAAAATGAAACCAGTGATTGAATTGACTGAGTTGGTTACGAAATTTTAATACATCAGCCTAAATTGAGGCGCTAATGAACTTTAGTACTCCACCCTACCCTAATATTGTGGTATAATTTGCAAGAAGCTCGCCAATTGGTGGACGCGGTTTACAAACCAGCGCATAGTAAGCCTAGACGCAGGGTTCCCGGAACGCCGCCCTCAGCGGCGAGTGCGAAGCACAACTCAGGCTCAAAAGTGGAACGTGAAATTTGGATATGGTTTTGTAGTCAGATTTGCGAGAAAAACTTCAGCAACCCGTATTTCTCGACTGAGACGTCAGTAGGAGCTGTAATTTGTATGGCAAAGAGATTGAGCAAC
>NW_022718003.1:187641-193347 GCF_011630105.1 Anneissia japonica | reverse complement strand
GAGATAGACAGCCTAGGATGTTCGCATTTTTACCAGACATAGAAAAACTGAGCTCTAAATATAGGCCACAGTGAGGTACATTCGAAACAATATTATATAAATCAAGGTTTTAGTTTATTTTATTTGGACGAATGACAAATAACAAATAATTACCAAGTAGCCATAGGCCTAGGAATGTTGCAGTTCATTACCATCACCAATCACTGTACTTCAAATTTACTCACTATGCTATCATATCAAATATAATATAGCAATCAATAAATCATATCATTAAAATAGTATTCATCAATGTTTTTAAAGCGTGTCATTCAACAATGAAAAAGACACAATAAAATAAGCAACAACAAAAAAAAAACTCTAAAAAGCTTCTAAAAGCATGATGTCAGATTACAAAATATTAGGATTAATATTTTAAATGACAAGGCATTTAAGAAAATGGAATAATCGAAAGAACAATTAAACATAAATCAAATGTTTTGTGTATTATCAAATAGAATATAAATAAAATTATTATTATTAGACATATTCATGTAAAAATTATTTTTATACATTATACATATATTTATATTTGAAACCTGATGAAATTATTTAGTATAGTTTCATAATAATCAGATAATAATCATAATCATCAGTCGTAAATTATAATCTATGATAATCAACCAAACCAAAACAATACAATACATCATTTTTTTTAATTTGTCAAAATAGCTAAAAGTATAAAATGAACCAACAAAATCGAAAACAGCTGACAAAAACAAACCCTCTTGAACCCTAAAAGGCTTGTTAAACAATAGGGAGAAGCCGTAGCAAAACGTATAATATAAAGAGCATTAATAATTAATTGAATATAAAATTTAAGAATGAAAAAAAATATATACCGTACATTATAAAATGAAACGAAGACGTATTTAGTATAAAGCAATAAAATCAACATAGGTCTTACATTAATACCATGTTCCTGAAAAAAAATATATGTGCAATTAATTGCATGAAGTGTAAGCCTATATATCTATTACAGTAAATTATATTCCTGCATTATTTCTGCGTTAATTAAATAAATCAAATTATTGTATAGATAATTAATAATAGTTAAATGTAGCCTAAGAACTCATAAACAGTAGTAAGAATTTATACCTGTTAAAAAATATCTTATTGAAGTGTGTTTCATTTAATCACCATTAAATCAACATATTTCCGTCAATTACATATAAAAGGTATATAAAAAATAGCACCATACAGAATATTAAAGTCTAAAAAGCATTAAAATTATCAAATTCAAATCATTTGTACTAAACAAACTAAAGATAGGCTCATGATAGGAGCATGAGTAGACCTATACTGCAAAACTAGCGTTTTACATGTACTGTGTACTTAGTTGACAATGCTACATCTAAAATAAATGGGTCAAAATTACATTAAACATATATAGGTCCAATTAACAACTCCCTAATAAAACACACTCACACTGTACTTGGCATCCCTGTCAAATGAAATGAACTAAAATGAACCTTAACACATTCCATTTTACAGAAAAATTACACTACCACAGCATGGGCACACCTGCGCAAGCGAAGTATACTCTAAAATACTTAGCAAACCTGACAGATGAAGAAAAAAAAAAACAATGTATATCTACATTTTACAAAGTATTTCAAATTTAGGTCAACCTGCTAAGTTTATAGTTGAGTTAAGTTGGATAGTTTTTGGTAAAGCAACGATAGACGGAATAGACCTACTCTATTAAAATAAATATTAACTTCATATGATTATTGTTTTATAAATTATGCAAGTGGTTTAGGGTTGTTTTTTTTAACTGTCATTTGATCCACCGATATTTGTGTGGCCTAATAAAGTAGTACGCACAACTAAAAATCTTAAAAACCTCACACCGCCTACATCATAATATGTTTACCTTTCTTGAAAAGAGGTCACTCGTAAATGAAAAAGAAACTGTTGCTATTAATAAAATTTACTGTTGATATTTTATTTTATAATTTACAAAACGAGACATTTTTATTATGAGTAGAATTTAACAAAATCGAATTGATGCCGGTGGTTATCAAGTAGCCTATGAGCAACTATAAAATGAGGGGTTTGTTGAACGCTATTCTGACTCCTCAGTTGTGTATTTGAGACACTTATCGGTTCCGTTTTCTGGAGTGGCAATTGGTAAATCCACACCTCTTTCCTTTGCATCTGAAATTAATTCACAATAGAAGTGCATTATTATCTACATGTAAAGTTAGAAAATCAGAATAATACGTGAGTAATATACAATTACATGTTATCAGCACATTAAATCCTTTAAACGATTGTATAAAATTAAGTACTAAATGAGTTCTAATACCGGACTAGTGCGCCTATTTCCCAGACCATCTACGTGCAATCTATATCCATGGCACTATATCTACTCATAGATTAAATGTCCCTACAATTACGCAATGGTTTTAAAAGTTTCTGTTTGCACTGTGTGTACACAGAATGGATACAGTGTCGATACAATCTTAACATTATTCAACATTGTGTTCACACAATCAATACACTGTTACAATGTGTTTACGCTGTTTACACGCAAAGTTCGACCAATTCCGTCCTAGTCAATAGTCACCTCTGAGTCAACACACTTCTTTCATTCTGTTGTAGACTGACATCTCAGGGGTAACAAAATGAAATAACAATACCTTTAGTACAGTGCAGTATATCTTACCGTTTATTATGATATCGGTAAGATCTTGTCTATTGCATTTTTTGAATGCTTTGATAAACTCTTCACATTGTTTATTAGAAGCATGCTTTCGACGTGCTGCAAACAGCATGCTTCGAACAGCGTCTCTAACGTCATGCTTGTTGTTCATATCAATTTGTTCTAATTGTTCTTGAGTCAATTCCAAAGCGATTCCAATAGTATGGTAATCCTTGCCTATCTTATTAACCAATAGTTCGATGACATGGTCACTGATGCCTATATCTATAAAGAGATATCAGTAAAATGCAATGTAAACCTATTTGAGAATATGAAACAAGAATGAGATGCAAGACATCATAGGCCTAACTAGCAGTTTGCAACACATGTTTTTTTTTGTTTTTTTTTTGTTTTTTTTTTTCCCCCCAATCAGTTGGTTGTATTTCAGAACCACGATGTTTGTATACCCAACCTGGTGGGGGTTGCCTGCTGCTGCGCTGATTACCAGCAGGAACACTTAGAGCATGTGCACCAATGACCAGGGAAAAGAACTGCGCTATAACCGCAAGGAAGAGGCGCATTATAAATGCCTAATCCAATACCAATACCAGTACCAGTTGATGTAGATTGATGCATGTACACTGGCATGCTTATTTGTTCAGGTGAGTGTCATACTATTTTTGTACCCGCATACAGTGATGGCACCAGTTGGGCAGGACCCCCTCTCCCTCTCCCGCCAAGGTGATCCCTTAGGAAAGATAAAAACACATTCGTCAGAGAGAAAAGCACAATATATGAGAGTGTTAGACTATTTTCTTACCAATTTGTACTTCTACCATTAGAAGCCTTTCTTCTCGGCTACCGCTAACTTCTTGTCTATCTGCTGATGCCATGAAAAATAAGGTTACGATGTGGTTAAAACTTATTTAAAACAATCTACTCTGATCCACCGACTATGACTATCTTGTTTTTCTTTTTTATGTGGTGAACCACCACTTTTAATAATTATATTAGTAAAAACATATAAAAGAAATACCGTATCAAACAATACATAATTATTATCAATAAAGTACATTGATGATAATATCAACATTATCATTACAACATAATGAAGTTATGTTCGATACACCTTCGGGCTAATATTATCCATGAGCCATACTTTAAACTCTGATCCACCGACTATGACTATCTTGTTTTTCTTTTTTATGTGGTGAACCACCACTTTTAATAATTATATTAGTAAAAGCATATAAAACAAATATCAAACAATACATAATTATTATCAATAAAGTACATTGATGATAATATCAATATTATCATTACAACATAATGATGTTATGTTCGATACACCTTCGGGCTAATATTATCCGTGAGCCATACTTTAAATACATATATAATACAAGTACCAGATTTGGAGATCACAATCTGAAAATAGAACAGGGATCACAAAGATCTCTGACAGTCTAGTCACATGCGATATTAATACTATATCAGAATTGTAACGTTATGCGAATGAAAGAACTCAAATACTGGCGATTGGATCACCACAACGCTTCGTGGTTATGACGTTCGCCATGAATGTATGCGAAAAGCCCCGGGTTCGAGTCCCGATGAGTTTTTTTTATTTATTCTTTATTATATTACTCTTCTGTTACGTTGCTGCTAATGGAAAGGAGTATGATGTTTTAAAAGAATCTGCTTTGATCCTACCGACTATGCCTATCTTTTTTCTGTTTCATGTGCTAAACTAACACTTATATTCATGAATATATCCTCACAATAAAAGCTTATGAAGAAAGAAATCAATTAATATATACCACCAACATCGGCACTGTGTTAATACTACCCACCTAAGGAATCTCAGTGTTCCTTAGTTAAGGTGTTTTATTTTTTTTAAATTCTTTATTATATTACTCTTCTGTTACGTTGCTGCTAATGGAAAGGAGTATGAGGTTTTAAAAGAATCTGCTTTGATCCTACCGACTATGCCTATCTTTTTTCTGTTTCATGTGCTACACTAACACTTATATTCATGAATATATCCTCACAATAAAAGCTTGTGCTGAAAGAAATCAATTAATATATATCACCAACATTGGCACTGTGTTGATACTACCCATCTAAGGAATTCGAGTGTTCCTTAGTTAAAGTGTTTTATGTACACTAGGAGTGCTGGTTCAAATCCCAGATCTACCACTCATAGCAGAATTAGTTAGAACTGAATGTTTACATTGATTCAAAAAATATTGTAGAGGCATAACGAAACAAATTGCTTTTCTTTTTAGATCATGAAAGCCACTTACTGGTACACGATGATTTCAAGTAAACCACAATTAATATCAGCATAGTTAAATTAAAAATACCAGACACAACCAGTGGCACTATTAACTGTGTTCCTGAAATAATAAAATAATGTTATAAGATTTTGTTTTAATATATACATTTTCATCTCATTTTGCTCATTACACGTTGTTTCAATAAGTTCTGGTTTACATATTTTATGTTTGATAGTCTTTATTATGATGTTACTTGTGATGTGTCCAGAATTCAATGTCATTGTTTTTATAATCACTGTCCTGAGCATCACCAAATTCATGTTGTTATTATTATTACTAAAATACTACTGCTGCTATAGTATTACTACTAATATTATTATTATTATACCTCCCCCAGGTTACCGTATGGATTTACTATTTTTCAGTCTATTTGTCTGTTTGTTGTATGAGTATGTAAAAACAACGGATCATCATAAACTTTAGTGGAGTGTATTTATAAGGAGAAGGTGACCAAATTTTGAGATTAATAGATCAAAATGATGGTCAAAGTCATTGGAATTCCAAAAAATCACAGGATTAAGTGAAAACTACAGAATGAACCATCATAGAAATTAGTGGAACGGTACATATTTGAGAAGTGATTAAATTCTAGGTGAAATGGTCACGGTTACAAAAAGTTAAGTGTTTACATTTTCTTTATCATTTTATAAAATATATGATGATCTATTTATTAGGCTAACAATGTCC
>NW_022718003.1:182969-187248 GCF_011630105.1 Anneissia japonica | reverse complement strand
CCGATTTCTAGGCCAAATTTTTGTGCAGAGGATATATTCCCCATGCAGGCCGTTATGTATTCACCGATGTCACTGTCTGGGTGTCTTTCCAGTTTGTTTTTATATCTAGTATCTTTGTTGAGAATTGATAATAAAATACGCGACGACTTGGTAACGAATGTTTGGCACAAGTTTTTTTAGATCCAGCTGTAGGGGGCGTCCCATTTTTCGTATTCCCACCATGCATTTCGGTGGAACATAGTGGAACACTTTTTTTGTGTGGAGAACTCTATCTTGTATATCTAGTATCTTTGATAGGGCCAACAAGAGTCGTGTTTTTGTTCTATTAGGTCTATTGCTATGTTATGGGTTATTTTTTTAGATTCGGCTTCATTATCCAAATGTTGATGATGATAATACAAACCATTAAATGGAGCTGAATAACATGATTCACCACTTTTACATTCACAAATCCGATTTACAGTACTGCTACATTCAGTTACTTCCTGTGAGAATATGAGATCAATAATGCTAAATAATATAAATTGTATGTGCCATCACCACCATAGATAATCATCATCATCATCATCATCATCATCATCATCATCATCATCATCATCATCAATTGTCTCCATCATCATTATCATCATCACAATCGCCATCACTACTATCATTATCATCATCATCATCTTCAGAATTATTATTAGGCCTATCATTCATTTTCGTTATTATCAACATCATCGTCAACATCGTATGCCCCTGATAATAATTGTTATCATATATCAGCAGCAACATAGTCTTTTCACCGATTATCACATCCTAAATTCATCTCCATCATCACCATCATACTTCTCCTCCTAATTCTCATCTTTATCATCGTCCTCATCACCATTGCCACCTTATCACCTACCCCATCTTCATCAACATCGTCCTAATCACGACTTTAATCATCATCATCATTGAAATAATAATAACATAATAATAAATATTATTATGAAATATGATAATAATAGTGTTAATTATAAAGAGGTTTATCTTGCTTGGTACTACTTATAGGCCTAACACTAAGGTGTTAAAGCTCATAAACTACACTACTGTAGACCAAGATAGTTCGTATCATGTAGCTTACGTTTTCAAGTTCTCCACATGTTCGACACATCAGACAATATGGGCAAGCATTTGGAGATGGGTTATATGTACCAATTATACATGGTTTACAAACAGCTTTGGTTGAAGTTATTTCAGCTACATATGACCCTGCGTAGCATAAATCGTACGTTGGTCCATCTTCTTCTAACTTGAACCACTTGTGGAAATGTGAGGTTTCAGTTCCCTCTATATGGCATTTGCAGCTTGGTATGAATTGCGCCAATTTCTCATCATACTGAGAAATAAACGAATGAAGTTATGCTGATTAATATTAATTAACATAACATACAATGTACGAAAGTCAAGTAACACTGCTCAATCGATTGTAATACGTTTTTGCTATTGTAGATGATAGTAATGCCGTAGTTATTTGAATAAACGCCCCGGGGCGTCTATTGTTTAGAAGGGCGTTTATTTGAGGGAGGCGTTTATTCGAGGGTTGCGGTTTTTTTTTTGTGTGTGTAATAAATGGATACATACTCAAATAAAGGCCCCTTAATTTCATTGTAAATGTGGATTGTGGAAATACAACACACAATTACCATCAAAATGTGTTACGTCACTTCATAAAAACATGTTGATCCCAACCAGATTAGAAAAAATGTAATCTTTTTGTAGAATATTACTTAATAGAATTTATTGAGAATGATGTTGCTTTCATTAGTTTTTTTTACACTCATTAGGGGGCGTTTATTCGAGGAAAAAATAAACATTCCAAGTCATTTATCCCAAATGAGACTGGAGGGGGCGTTTATTTGAGGAGGCGCTTATTAGAATAAATACAAACATTTTCTTTATCATTCTGTTAACTCTCGATGTGGTAGACCTACCTGGTCCCCATAACACTATTCGTGATCATTAAAAGGGAGATATTAATACATACCCGATGTAGGGTCTGTTACTGTATTAAAGCCAACCCCTGTCATTTATATATCAATTGGTAAAGTGAATTTTCTTGTTAAATCAACACAGCAAGTCCATCTATCCTGACACTCCTTTATAGATGGCCGCATGTAGGCCTACATAATCCATATAAGAGCATATCATTTCTCATGTTTGTCCCCTCTCGTTAACGAACGGAAGCGTGGCTCATTCAGAACCCAAAGGGGAACATGAAAACGGGCATGAAAATCAATTCTGCAACTCAGGAGTTGAGCCACTTTCATGTTCTGATTAATCTGCAGATGTATAATAACAAGCCCAACCCTATACATTAACTAATTTTGAAGATAAACGTGTCGTTCCAGCCAGTATTTTTGTGCAAACCTGGACCACAAAGGCCATGGAGGGATATTTCCTCCATTGCCAGGCCCAGGCATGCCTCATTATATATTTGCTATTGTACAAGCCTACGTGGGTAAGCTTAAGTTTTCAAACTTACCATAAAAACTACATTCTCCCCATACGAACTTCCGGGATGTGCTGTATTTGTCAACTTCACATAAAGTATTAGGCCTATTACAGCAGTTAGTAACCTTGTGTTATGCATGTATTCGAATGAAAAAACCTTCATAACGTATTTAAAAAATATATCGTCCTATATAGAGTAATAGAAACACCAAAGATTCAATGGCAAAGAATTAAAACTGAACACCTAAAACTAGCAGCCCAAAATAAACTGGGGTATTCCCATGAACCTATACATAATAACGAAACGTTACTGAGATGACATGCAAATAAATGGCGTAAGCAAATATAAGGCTTTATGCACCTTATCTCTGAATTCATACTAATAATATGAACCCATTGACCCATTCTAAATGTCATTGTCAATAAGGCATTTGGATCTACAGTAGGCTACTGTACTCTGTAGTGTCGTCAAACTTTATAGGAAGCCGACCATACCATGGTTATACTATTATGTGGATGGCCACGTACGCATACACAGTATTATGTGTTCTAATGTATTATCAACATGGACAAATCCTTGCCAATTATTTACGTACTGTTTGTAACTTTTCGATCCGCTACCAACGGATCTTCATCAGATTATGTATCCTAAGCCACTTTTTGTAAAAACAATTGTCTTAGTAGATTATTGTTCTTGACGCCATTGTTGCCATTCTTTTTCTCGTTGAATTAGACTCGATTATATTTACGATTTTTGGAACTTACAGCCTATTTGCGCAGTAGGCCTATGGAACATTTAGCCAGGTCATGGGTGCAAGCCCTATCGAGTGCTAACTTTTCACATCGTTAAAAACAATTTCACTCTCTAAGAATCATTGAACTAATTCGCGCATGCATGTGCACTGTACCCGCTTTTTCTTGTGAAAAAGATTATCAACAAATCATTATAGCAATAATTATTTACTTATTATTATAAGTTCGCTAATGGTAATCAATTGTCCATGTGTCTAAATGTACGGCAAAAAATGCAATATACACTCAGCCGTTGGTGGTAGCCCATTCTGTAATGCGTTTGCTGCAGGTCCAATATATTATGTCTACATAAACTTATATGCCTGTTATCATGTCTAATTTATCTTCTGGTGTCTGTATTCAATAGACCTTTCTAGAGTGTCAATCGAACTTAACAACTGACCAATCAGAACAAGACCAGGAATACGCGCGTGTGTCCCACAAACACACGTGTTGTCTTGTGAGACCTTAGCAACAATATCCAAGGGCGGGGCTTAGAGGAAAGGTTCAATGTATCTTCACACCTGGTATCATTTTAATTTTCAATGTAGAGAGGATTTGGTCTATAAAGCTATTGGAACACGTCAGTAACGAAACAGAAATATTTACAAAATAAACATATCAATCAATCAGACAGATGAATGTTATTACATTTATTGATTTGCATGAAGAACACGTGTCATTACAACAAATACAATATATACAATATATAATTCCATAAGACTGAGAGAGTATTATAGGGCTGATCTTTTTTTTATTCAGCTATAAAAATAACCACACAAAATACAGCCAGGGAAGAATGTTTTTGCATTATAATATACTAAAAAACGTTATCATTAACACCTAGGGCCTATCAAAGTTGATTTCTTTTAAAATGTTGTACGGCAGTAGAGTATATACAAATTATGAAAGATTTAAACACGTCAGCAAGTGAATATATTTAAAGCAACATCCACTACAAAATAACTACACACAATAAATGAACACGACACATTAAGTATAATCTGTC
>NW_022718003.1:177819-182899 GCF_011630105.1 Anneissia japonica | reverse complement strand
AGGTGGGTATAAGCAGGCACAGCACAGGTAGAACACATATGACATGAAACAGAAATAATGATGGGCCCTTTTCTTAAACATTTTAAAGGACAAGACAGGATCTTAAAAGAGATACAATAATCTTTATAAGATAATGGGAATGCATATAGGCCAATAAGATAGGCCCATGCATACGCTTATATTAAATATGTATTTGTATCGCGGTAAGGCATTTGATTACGACTTTAAAAAGCATCGCATCGTTTGCAATCATGCGTTTTATGACAGTCATCGATTACATCACTAAGTACAAAATTTTAGGTATATTTAAAAACTTAAGATTTGGGCCAATAGATCTAAAAACCAGAATATAAACATAGAAAAATGATATGTAACTGAAACTGTCAAATTATATGAAATAAGAATTCCATTTTCATCACTCAATCTGCCTAGTTCAGACACATCATACATGTTTTCAAAACTGTTGTAGGACTGAATGAAATGTGACGTAAACCTATCTGAAATATCTATATGAGAAACCACAAAAAATGTATACATCAAAGTCATAACATAAGGTGACATGTAAAATTTAATAAGATTGTCACAAATTCAGTCTTTTTTTTTTAATTTTTTCCTTTTTTTTTTGCCTCTTATGCATTACTTTTTACCGGTAAGGCCTAATTCATTTTTACGTTGGATAATTTTGAATCAAATGGTGGTCAGATATAGGACTACACATTGCGGGTTTTATTATCTATCTGAATTGCCACATTATAAAAGTTAGAATCTCACTTCAGATCAGGAAGGTAAGTTGTTTTAGTCTTCGATTGTGTAGTATAAATTGAACCCTAGATTTAATATAAGGATTGTTTTATTCTACCGTGGACAATTGACACTATACAAGTCCTTGTTGACTGGTTGATTGACTGATTGAGTGATTTATTGACTAGTCGACCGATCGGTCACTCGGCTGCTCGGCGGTCAATCGGTTGCTCGCTTGGTTGATTGATTGATCATCATTTGGCCTGTAGTGTCCGTGTATTAATACTTAAATCTCTGACTCTTGATTTGTATCATGAATGTAGATGTCGGATCCAGTATTAATTAAGGCATCTCCATCCTCACTGGGCCTGTAATTAATCTTCAACTCCTCCTCCATTTCGAATCCCAGCAACTGTGTATTGTTGATGGTTACTTTCGGTATGTTATAAATTTTAAAGCTGCTGCGCTTTATCCAACTTGCCACACACAGACACATGCTTTGTAACACGATCAAGACACTCAATATATACACGTACATGTCCTCACTGCTATTTACCATGGATGTATACCCCAACACAGGAATCAAACTATTGGCAGCAGAGGTAGCGATCATGAGTCCTAAACGTCTCGTTGCTAAGTTACATAATGCTTCGTTGAGTGTCGCTTGGGTCGTCATGACGCGCTTTAGGACGATGACATACCCAATAATGTTTGAGACACAAATCACCAAAATCGGGAAAAATATCGCATATATGAGGAGAGACTCGTCAGTAAATACAATGCAGTATCTGTAATTAATTAGAGGGTTATTGTTTTTAAAAATTTCTCAAAATAAATTCGAATTGGCAAGCAATCGGGTGACATTCATACGTCAGTGGCGTTATAGTAATCTATACTATTGACATTGAGGCCGATGAGGAAGGTAATGATTGAATAACTTCATTTAGCTTCAAGTGTAGTAAGCCCCCCCCCCCCACCGGACAGGTCAAGCCCCCCTGCCGGACAGAGCTTGTCGGACAGTCAGACCATAAAACAATAGGCCCACTCTAAGCCAACATATGCCTGTCACAGTCTGAGAGTGTCATTTTCGGCCATCCAGAGGTTGATATTCTTTAAAAAAATCTCATTTGGGAGGGGGAACCTCCTCTCAACCTCTTCCTCCAGCTCGAGCCTACGAGCTCAAGTCCCCCTGTCGGACAACTTAGCCCCCCCAGAAAATATATCCTAGAGCCGCCACTGCCAGTACACCAAACTGTTTTCACATATATCACTTGGAAATTAATGGTTATGTGAGCCCGTATAAGCACACACACACCTCTATTACGGTAAACAATTATACAAATTTTTGACCATGGTGTCCTTGACCTTTGACCCTGAACCTTTAAAATTCAATCAGCTCTAGATCTTAGGTAAAGGAACACTGTGGCCAAGTTTTAAGAATTTCTAATAAAAACTGTTGGGCTGTAGGCTGTTCACAAGAAATATGCCAACAGACAAATAAATAACTAAATAAAAAAACCAGGAGAAAACATAACTCCCTGCCAACTTCTTTGGCGGAGGTAATAATTATAACAATTCTGGCTAGTTTGCTAATCAGTGATTTCAATTCATGCCTACAAGGAGTTTATTTATTATAATATACTTACCGAAACCCGGAGCTATACCATTTGGAGAAGTTATACACATCTAGATGTGTATAAGAGACAGGTACATATATATATATATATATATATATATATATATATATATATACATTCATTTTGTGTATAAATAAATAGTATATCATTAACAATGTTCATTTATTAGTAATGTATCGATGTTTTTGAATTTATAAATGTGGTTTCAAGATACAGCATAGAGAGCCAATGGGTACTACCAGTGTGTTAATGTTATTGTTTTATGTGTGTTATGTGTCGTTGCTTGAAAACTAAATGAATCAATTGAATAAACCTCAAGGCGAAGTTCAACTGTATGTCTTTAACATTGTCACTATGGTATTAACACTAATAAATACTAGAAAAAACCTATTCTATGATATATACATACCCCACCCTAGTATAAACAAAATCAAGAAAAATCCTGACGTCACTTTAGCGTCTTCGAATGTGACCCCAGTGTGTTTTATATCCACCAGAAGCTCCATGGCAACCCACATATTGCAGGCTAACAAGATATAATGGAGGCTGACTGCTACCACTGTACATCCACCGCTGCCTGGTTCGAAAGCATCGATGCTACAAGCAACGCACACATACACAAGAATGTTTGAAAGACACAGGCATTGAGTTGTCCACAAACTACGATCGTTTCTCGACATCCTAAAACAAAATAAACTAATAAGAAATAATGTTCTCATAATTGAAGTACTGTGTAATTGGTATGTTTTAATGATTCTGAAATCAATGTGTTTAAAATTGATATATTCTACTTGTTATTAACTACTTATAAATTCCAAATTACCAAAATTCATTACACATTCGTGTGTTTCAATGCTTTAAAGCCTGATAGATATTTCTAATAGGCTTTGTTTCTTTAAAATAAAAAATCACAATGTTAATATACCTTTCTGTGAAATAACAGAGTTTACTTGGTTTCAATCAAAAAGAAATCAACAATTATTTACTGTGTTTGAATTCTGAATATACGAGACACGTTATACCTACCATCCCCGAAGCATTGCAATTATTGCGAACAGCAGAATAATTATTGCTAATGAACACGCAATGTAAGTTGTAACTCGGCTTGCCATGGTCCTGTACACAGTCGCAACACCAGGCATGTTGGGGCTCTACCAAGATGAAGCAAATAAATATGATAATAATAATGATTATTATAAGTTAAATTAATGCTATTAATAAGATTAAATAATAATAATAATAATAAGCTTAATAATAATGATAATACTAATAGACCTAATGAGAATGATGGTGATGACGATGATGCCGGAGGCAGCGATGATGATGATGATGATATCGATGATGATATGAAGAGAATGATGATGATGATGATGTCATGATGATAATGAGGATGATGATGATGATCATCATCATTAACATCATAATCATCATCATAATCATCATCATCATCATAATCATCATCATCATCATCATATTCATGCTGATGATGTTCAATCAATGCCTTACCATCAATACAGCAAAACGGCGGTGGCGATGATGGTGATGATGATGTCGATGATGATATGAAGAGGATGATGATGATGATAATGATGTGATGATAATTAGGATGATGATCATCATCATCAATAACATCATAATCAACATCATCATAATCATCATATTTATGTTGTTGATGTTCCATCAATGCCTTACCATCAATACAGCAAAACTTGATAGATGTGTGCAGTGACACTTCACCTTTCCCACGTCATCTTTTCCTGCGTACCAACATCCCCTGGACGACCAATCACTATCCGCTGTATCCCAGAAAACACACTTCGAACTGCTTATATTTGTGTTCTGAAAATATTATATTAATAAACACTTATCTATATGTTAAAGTGTAAGAAATTTGCGAAAATGATACTAATAAAAATGATGATCATCATAATATTTAAATTAAGTTAAATTAATGACAGATAAAACACATATAAATAAGTTAATTATTTTCTAAATACATACCGATAAAGATGTAAACATGAGCTGGACAGGTTTCGCAAAGTCATTGGCTTCTTCTTCGTAGACAGACGCTGCGAGAATGGTACCCGTTGTTTTTCTTGACGTGCTACGAGTACTTTTAGACGGGAACAAGTAGTCGTTGTGATAAACGATAAAGGATACGTCAACATTTGTTGCTAAGAGAAATATAAATTATTATTGCTTTGAATTAGAATAATAATTGTAAGGTAAATTTATTAACGAAGTAACTTTATGCACTATTTTCAGATGAATTACTACTTCATCTTTAAGTTAACTTATAATTTTCCCAGGAATGATGTGCTATCACTTATCTTTAGATGTAATGTAATGTAGTTAGATTTATATAGCGCTTTACATCGAAACGGTCTCAAAGCGTTAGAGGTGTGGATTGGCTCTTTCTATAACTCGCTTCTCCCCTAAGGGTTTGCTCGTGTCTGAGCTACCCAGTAAACCAGTACCATCTACTCTCGTTTGTCCACAGCAGATACTGAATGGACCAGTTGACCCGGGTAACCCCCTAATAGTCTTGAAAGATATACTGGGTTCTATAAAGTGCAAATGAGCCAAATTATAGTCCTTATCCGAGACAATGTGTTCCACCACCAGAACCATAGGCAAATGTGCCGTTTGAACCAGCACCGATATTATATCTGTAAGTTTCAGCGCCCCTGCCTGGATCACTT
>NW_022718003.1:162697-177725 GCF_011630105.1 Anneissia japonica | reverse complement strand
GCCTGGAACCAGCCTACGCCCTGCACTTATATGGTATAACATAATATCTATAACATAATTATGTATCACATGGGAGTATCTATACAAAAGGCTATCGCTGGTATCTATGTCTACTTTCAAGTGTTTATTGTGGTCAATCAGCTTTAGATATTTAGCGAGCTTTAAATTTTAACGAATAATGAATAAAAACAATTATAAAATTATTTACTAATTTTGTTCGTCGTTTGTAGAGGTAGAGTAATTGATTCCTTTATTGATTCGTTATCCATGCACCGATTTTTTAGGCAATCCGAAATCAACACAATCTCACGGGTCTTGGTCACTGCACACGTGATATCAGTCAAATTTGATTTATTTAATGTTACTGTCGCTGTACTAATGTACTCGCTGTTGCGATAGAAATTGTATGTAGACCCAGCAGTCGTTTTAATCTGTTCTTCAATGGCCATCATAAGAAGCATAGATTCATTACCAGACATGGAGACATCCTTATTTTCTTCAATGATATCAAGAAGATTATCAACGACGCCAAAGAACTGCTCAGAAGTCTATCAGAATAATTGAGAATTATTTTCAAATCGTAAAGTCTACGAATTAAACTAATTTTTATATTAGCAAATTGACAGACCACGCATGTGTAAACAATAACATTGCAAAAATTTGCATGATAATAACAACAAACAATATAAAGTACAATATGAAAGTAATAATTAAATTAATGAAAATAGAAATAACAAACCAAATTTGTAGTGACACCCATTGTAGATACAACATGTAATGTCTCATACACAGCAAGCATCTCGGTATTTGTAAGGTTTACATTTGCTCTTGTGATGTCATCGAGCTTTGATAGACGTTCATTTACGTTATCTAAAGTGATATTCTTTATTAAAAAGATAAAAATGTCATACCTTAAACGTTACTCTGTTGTTAACAGTTTATGAATTTTTACAGCTTAAAATCGGATCTTTATATCATCGGAATTAGATGTTAACATGCCAAGCCATTTCAATTGCATATTATATGCGAAAACGTCACGTGTACTAATGGTTCCTTCTTGCACTGATTAGAAATAGTGCACAGAAAAACTTTATACTAATTGCTGATTTGTGAATTTTGTGCCGATGGAGAATATATACTCGATTTTGATATCTTTATACTTGACTTTCTATGAAATATAGTTTAAGATTCAAGTTTCATATCATTAATAACCTACGTACAGTAATCGAATTTTGTCTTTCTGAATTGATAAGAACATGTAAAGAACAATCGCAATGCAATGCCCATCATAGTATTCCCACAATGAATTAATTTTGCATGTAAATGACATTCTTACCTGTTGCAAGCCTTCTATAATTGTTGCCCTTGGTATTTCTATCAAACAAAGTAATACATAAATACATTACAATAGAGATCATGTTACAAAAAGAAATGATTTTTGTACTTTGGCGTTATTAAAAATGGCTCATTTACAAGTGGTGACGCTATGAATCGACGAATACGCACGTTTACATTGGGCTCAGTGACGGTTAGATTAATCATGGATTAAAGTAATACGTGATGGAATGGTAGGCATCTTTAGCATTTGAAATGTCATCGAGAGAGACACCGTCTATGTTTCAAATTTGTTAATTATCTAGAAGTCATGACAAATATATTTTTCTCAGCTGATGTGATATTATGAATATTTGTTTGATATTTTAATTTGAGTACTTACTATCCTGACAGAAGTCCCCTTTCCACCCCTCCTGACAATGGCATGTGGCGTCATTTGCCAATCTGTTATAGAAGCAATCCCCACCATTTAGGCACGGACCACATTCACAGCCATTAATGCCTTGAAATAGCAAACAATAAACTATTATTTTATGAAACTATGAATAAGATTAAGAAATTGTGTGCTAGTATTCCTTCACTCCAAAATCTTGTTCTATATCTTCTATAGCTGTTAATATTACATAGCTTTTGCTTATCAATTTTGTATCTCTCTCGAGATCTGGCCATCCTTTCCCAAATCATTGTTGTCTACATGTATAAACAAAAATACTGGTAATGTTTAACAGTATTTTTGCTGTTAATATGTACAGTATCTGTATCCAAATGTACAATATATATAATAACTATGTATATTAACTATTTAATATGTAAGCCTTTTACTGCAACTCTCAATGTTTTAAAAGTTTCAGAACTATGTGCATAGCAGGTTCACCATCATGGTTAATATTGGTATCTATTTTAACTGATGTACCTTGAACGTGGACTAGAATAGTACAGGTTCCAACGTTACCAGAATCATCGGTTGCTTTGAAGGTGATTGTAATGGGATCGATAGATATATCAATCATGTCACCTGATTGATAGGGATTTGAAATCACATTAATTAATCCGCCACTGTTATCGGTTACGATTGGAGACGACCACGTGACTTCTGAACTTGAAAAGCTAGTTCTTGCTAAGATATTGAACACACCGGACTCCTGTATGACATAACCACGTGAAAACAAAGTCGTTGGGCAGGATATTGCTGGCTTTTCGATATCTGGTGACACAAACATGATAGAAATAATAATATTACAAGTCGTACAGCAAAAATATTAGAAATAGAAAAACGGGCTAGTGTGCCTACCCGTGACAACCATCATATTACAGCGCCATATAGAAAACTATTTTATCTGGTACGTCTGAATTACAATTACATCAGACTTAAAGTACATGGGACCATGAGTAATGAGATAATTAGGCCTCCATTAATTCATCTCTCTCACCTTCTATAGTAATCCATACAGTACACACTGCAATGTTGTTTATCGGGCTAGCATTATCAGCAAATTTATATGTAACTAACGTTAAGCCAATTGGGAACTCTTCTATAACTTCTAATTCTGCGTAAGTTAAATTCAATACGCATGAATCGTTTTCAGATGCTTTCAACGCATTATGCCACTGCACGTAAGATAACCCAACATTGTCACTGGCGCTGACGTTGTACTGCAAAGTACCAAATGGCTGTCCGCGATCTGTAAAACCAATAAGAGAAATCGGGCATCGGACAGTAGGGGGCTCTTCATCTAAAGCATAGAAAAGTAAAAAAATATATCAATAGTTATACTAAAAACAATACATGACGATTATAAATAATTTTAGCATGGCATGGTGAGTGATTTTCTTTATTGCATTCTTTAATATTTATGTATCAATATTTAACTTAAATTGTAAGTTTACCTTGTATTTGTATTCTTATAAAACAGCTATTGTTGTTTTGCGACTGATCAACAGCACTGAATGTAATAACTATAGGGCTATCCGATATTGGGAGGGAGTCGCCAGATTCATATGGACTGGAAGTCAAGTGAATCAAGTCGTTACTGTTATCTGTCACTACTGGCAGTACCCAAGTGACAACAGCAGTTGAACTCCTGACATCAGTTCGCAGGAACATAATACCAGAGTTATCATATTCTACCAGATTTCCCGATGTGATCGTGATTGTCAAGCATGATATGAATGGTGGTTCCTTGTCTACGAGAAAAAGATGCATAAAATACGAAAATGAATATCCACCTGGTGTGGCAAACTATTACAATTACAATTGAAACCCCAATTGGAGCTTACCTTCAACTACAATCTGTATAGAACAGGTTGTTGCGTTAGTTAGAGGAGTTCTGCTATCTGCAAACGTGTACGTAACGATTGTGCTTCCAATCGGAAAAACTTCTGAAAGTTCAAGATTAACAAATGAGGAAGACACATCAAGTGATTTGTTGGAATAGTTTGAGTAAATGGTAGAGATCTGGACGTTGTCACTTGCAGTGATGTTGTATTGAATAACACCAGTTGAGCGTCCCTCGTCTGTAACACCTGTAATATATGCAGGACACCAAGCGACAGGAGCCTCAATATCTAAAAAAAATTAAGAAGTCGATGTGAAAACATCAGATAATACAGTATGTAGTCCAATATTATATACACAAAGTACTCAAAATCTACAGCAGCTACAATATGGCTCATGTAATATAATGTTTCGAAAAGGTTACGTCCCTCTATCTTTGTATGGCAGGAAAAACAAACTGCAAAAGCTAAAGAACAATGCAGAGGTTGCCATACCATCACACAACTCTTATATTTCGAAACGACTAATAAGTTTTAACACTTTGTTTGACATAGCATGTCATTAGAAGTACTTAACGTGTGATGTTCTCAACATGTACAATGCTGCTATAGTATCTGGCAATTTCCGTTAAACGTTGTCACGTTCACAAAGCTTGAATGAGCCATACAGCATGTACAAAATGTCATAAGCCTAAGTCATTCAATGAAAATTTGAACTTTTTGAAATGACAGAGATATGTATCCACATTACTATGTGTAACGTTTCGCTTCAAAAAGTCCCTATTACGATATTAATTTGCTACAAAACTTATTTTGAAAAATACGATTATTGAAAATCTCTAAACTGGCGCACATGGTGCAACCTTACCTAGAACTTGTATTAAAATTGTACAAGTGTTTGAATTTTCAAAAGGATCTTTTGCCATTAACTCGATGACAATTGGACTTTCTGATATTGGCAGTATATCACCTGATATATATGGACGTGATATCACTTGAATATTTGCGTCACTGTTGTCACTGACAATAGGAGATGACCAGGAAACTGTTGCATTGGTACTACCAATGTCAGTAGAGACGTAGAAAATGCCATCTTTTACTTCTACTAAGTTCGCAGAAGTTATATTGATATCGCAGGATATTGATGGATCTTCAATATCTGAAAAACATGTGACATTCAACGATTTAGTTTTATCTGGATATTAGGCCTATCATAGTTTAAGATGTTCTGTGTTACTGAACCATAAATAACATACCATAAACAGTGACTGTAATAGAGCATGTACCAATGTTAGGTTGAGGAATTGCTCTGTCGAGAAACGTATAAATTACTGTCGTATTTCCAATAGAATAGCTATCAGACACCCCAAGGTTAATAAAAGACGCTTGCACATCGTGAGATACGGTAGATATGTCGGAATAAACAGCGGAGATCTGGTCATTATCACTTGCAGTAATGTTGTATTGAATGACACCAGTTGGAAGTCCATTCCTAGTGAACCCTTCGATAGATGTTGGACACCAAATTACAGGAGCTTCTGTATCTATTTCAACGATCAATAATAATTTGAAAATTTTTTCAAATGCGGAAAATGAAATTATTATCAATAAATCATAGATCAAAAACAAAAAGTGCATAACTGGAAGATTAGCACAGTTGTAATAAACAGGTAAATGACATAAAAGCTTAAACTTAGCAACAGCTTACCTCGTACCATAATTAGTACTGAACAGGCATTTGCATTTCCGGAAGGATCAGTAGCCATGAACTCGATGAGATATGGGTTTTCTGATAATGGTAGAATGTCACCAGATCTGTACGGACTGGATGTCACTTTAACAACTCCACCACTGTTGTCACTTGTAACTGGAGATGTCCATGACAGAGTTGCATTGGGACTACCACTGTCAGTGGACACATAGAAAATGCCACCAGTTGTTTCAATTAAATTCCATGACGTAATACTGATTTGACAGCTGATAAATGGAACTTCGTCATCTAAAAGTAATACAATGAACAATAAACCCAAAATATTTTCACACGTTAGTCGCAGGCTAAAACATTATTTCTATAAAATATAAAGTATAATATTATTGGGCATAATGGCAGTTTGAACTTACCATTAATAGATACTACGATGGAACAATTAGCCACGTTGTTGGCGTCATCGTAAAATATATATGTCACATTTCGCTCCCCGATTGGAAAATCGTCATAGACTTCGAGATACGTGAACGGCGAATATACATCAATTGGAATTGTTGAATGGCTAGAATAAATTGAGGAGATCTGGACGTTGTCACTTGCAGTAATGTTGTATTGAATGGCACCAAAATACTTCCCGTCATCCGTAGACCCATTAACTGTTCTTGGACACAATACTTCTGGAGATTCGGTATCTAAAACAGTAATAATTATTTGGCATGCGAAATAAAATAACACAGTTTGGACAATGAGTTATCTATCCATGCCATGCTTAGAACAGTGAATCCACAATTGAGTATTTTAACATAATTGCAAAGAGAATTTGGGTAACCTTTTTATATTGCATCCGTTGTTTGGATGTTGAATGGAACGATCACTTGTTTTGCAAACAGAGTTTATTATAAAAAAAATACATAAAAAATGATATGGCGCTGCAAGCATGCAGCTTTCTGAGATGTGTACGTGTGCCTTATCAAATTACATTACAGTATTATTATTATGTGAGCTGACAAAGATTTCATTTCTAAGCATCATTACATGAGATGCAGACTAAATACAACAACTCAGAACAATATATTATAACAATGGTGATGATTAGAATGATCAACACTTGTAATTATTGTGTGCTATTGTTTATTGACTAAATGAACAGCAAAGTTTAATAAATATTTTTTAATAAAACAATACAACATACACAAATAAATTCTTGTCACGGCGCCGGATATTTGTCTGATGACAATTAAATAACTCCAGACCCTAAGCCTCATAACGAGTTTATGTTAAGCATCTTGTATATATGTTTGTCTTGTTTATAATTATCTTTCCATCCTGTAAGCTGCATTCACGTCGGACGCAAACCGAATTTTGAACCGCACATACCGATTCGATTCTCTGATCGGTTCAGTAGGCTTTCCGATGCACAAATTCACATTTGGTGTGAATGTAGCTTAATTGGCGATTTACGTGTTGTTAGATGAGTAAAGTGTAAAAATAAAAATCAGAAGAGAAAAGAAACTATAAAAATTATAAATTTGGCAGCATCTTACCTCGCACCATGATGAGTACAGAGCATGTATTTGTATTTCCTGAAGAATCTTTTGCCATAAACTCTACATCAATTGGGCTTTCCGATATTGGCAGCATGTCTCCTGATACGTATGGATATGATGTCACTTCAACATCTTCATCACTGTTGTCACTGGCAATTGGAGAAGACCAGGAAACCGTTGCATTAGGACTACCACTGTCAGTAGAGATGTAGAAAATGCCTCCAGTTTTTTCAATAACATTCCATGACGTAATAGTTAAGTTACAGCTGATAAAAGGATCTTGTTCATCTATATTAAGATTAAAGTAAAATAATCAGATCCATAGTAAAATAACATTACTTGTCTAAGTTACTGATCAATAGTAGTTATCAATAATTAGTCACTAGAGTAACACAATTAACCTCCAATCGTGATTTCGATAAAACAGACAGCCGTGTTTGCAAGTGGATCTGCATTATCAGATACACTGTACAGTACAGTCGTACTACCAATTAAAGTGTCTTCAGAAACTCCCAAATTGAGATATGACATATTTACATCTCGTGATAACATTGAAAAGTTAGAATAAACGTTAGAGATCTGGACGTTATCACCGGGAAGGATGTTGTATTGAATGGAACCAGAAGAGTGCCCATTGTCTGTCAAACCTTCAATGGATCTTGGACAAACAATAATAGAATCTTCGGTATCTACAATCAATGGAGTTAAAATAGTCAAATAAATTTTCTTTATATTAATTTACAAGCTGAAAAATATCCCAATCACTGTCCAAATACTTTCATCGATACGTACCTCGAACTGTAATGAATATTGTACATGTGTTTGAGTTTCCAGAAAAATCGGTAGCTATGAACTCAATTGGAATTGGAATTTTTGATATTAGCAGAATGTCACCAGATATGTAAGGACGTGATATCATTTCAACAACTTCACCACTGTTGTCACTGACAAAAGGAGATGACCAGGAAACCGTTGCATTAGGACTGCCGTTGTCGGTAGAGATGTAGAAAACATCACCAGTTGTTTCAATTAAATTCTTTGAGGTAATATTTATGTTACAGCTGATAAAAGGAACTTCTTCATCTAATGTAAAATTTAGCAAAAAAATGTTAGTACAAAACAATTTGAGAAACACTACATGTAATTCCACTTTATATTAATTCCTATAGCAATCTGTTAGTTTATCAATACATAATTATCATAAAGAATTAGCTCCCAATTCAAAATGTATAAAATGTAATGTGACTATACCTTTAATCTTGATTTCGATAAAACAGACAGCTGTGTTTGCAAGTGGATCTGCGTTATCTGATACACTGTACATCACAGTCGTGCTGCCAATTGGAAATTCTTCAGAAACTTCTAAATTAAGATATGACATATTTACATCTCGAGATACTATTGAAAAGTTAGAATATATGGTAGAGATCTGGACGTTATCACTGACAAGGACGTTGTATTGGATAGTACCAGATGAGCGTCCACTGGCTGTTGCACCTTCAATTGTACTTGGACAAATTATAACAGGATCTTCGGTATCTACAATCAATAAAATTGAAATAGGTTCAATACATTTTAATAGTTTACAAGCTACGGATTATCTCTGTCCAAAACCATCTTCGTTACTTACCTTGAACACTAATGAATGTTGTACATGTGTTTGAGTTTCCAGAAGGATCGGTAGCTATAAACTCAATTGGAATTGGAATTTCTGATATTGGCAGAATGTCACCAGATATGTATGGACGTGATATCATTTCAATACCTTCACCACTGTTGTCAATCACAAAAGGAGATGACCAGAAAACCGTTGCATTGGGACTACCGTCGTCGGTAGAGATGTAGAAAACGTCACCAGTTTTTTTAATTAAATTCCTTGAGGTAATATTTATGTTACAGCTGATAAAAGGAACTTCTTCATCTAACGTAAAATTGAGCAAAAAAAATAGTTACAGAACAATTTTAGAAACATGGCATTTAATTATATATACTTTGCAATAATTTATACAATAATCTGTTGCTTTATTGATAATTGTTATCAAAAAGAACAATTTTTTATATTTTTTATATTTTTAAATATGCAATGAATTGTTTCCACTCTGCTTTTCCTTTTCAAAATTGGAAAATAAAAACTAGATGAAAAATGAAATGAAATAAAATATAACGCGACTACCTTCAATCTTGATTTCAATAAAACAGACAGCTGTGTTTGCAAGTGGATCCGCATTATCTGATACCCTGTACATTACAGTCGTGCTACCAATTGGAAAGTCTTCAGACACTTCCAAATGAAGATACGGCATATTTACATCTCGTGATAACATTGAAAAGTTAGAATATATGGTAGAGATCTGGACATTATCACTGGCAAGGATGTTGTATTGGATAGAGCCAGATGAGCTTCCACTGGCAGTTGTACCTTCAATTGATCTTGGACAATATATAACAGGATCTTCGGTATCTACAATCAATAAAATGTAAATAGGTTGGTACAATTTCTAAATTTAGAAGCTACAAATTTTCTGTATTACTGTACAGGCTGTTTTCGTTACTTACCTAGAACTCTAATAAATACTGTACACATGTTTAAATTTCCAGAAGAATCGGTAGCTATGAACTCAATGCAAATTGGAATTTCTGATATGGGTAGAATGTCACCAGATCTGTATGGACGTGATATCACTTCAACAACTTCACCACTGTTGTCAGTGGCAAGAGGAGGTGACCACGAAACCGTTGCATTGGGACTGCCGTTGTCGGTAGAAACGTAGAAAACGTCACGAGTTATTTCAATCAAATTCCTTGAGGTGATGTTTATGTTACAGCTGATAAATGGATCTTCTTCATCTAACATAAAGATAAGCAAACAATCTTAGTTACAGAACAATTTGAGAAACATGGCATTATCAATCTGATAATTCTTGATTTTTATGTAAATTACCGTTTATTTTCTCTTTTTTCTGTATCGTCTTTGAGTTGTCAAAATGGGCCCCTACGTATCAGCTATGCTGGAAAGGGTCACCCACTTTAAACATTGTTGAAATAGAAAAAATAGAAAATTCTACTTTGCATTAATTTCTACAATAATCTGTAACTTTTTAGGTAAATAATTATTATCATAAAGTATTAGCTCCCAATTGAAGATGTACAAAATGTAACGTGACTAACCTTCAATGTTGATTTCGATAAAACAGACAGCTGTGTTTGCAAGTGGATCTGCATTATCTGATACATTGTACATCACAGTCGTACTACCAATTGGAAAGTCTTCAGAAACTTCTAAATTAAGATATGGCATATTTACATTTCGTGATATCATTGAAAAGTTAGAATATATGGTAGAGATCTGGACGTTATCACTGGCAAGGACGTTGTATTGGATAGAACCAGATGAGCGTCCACTGGCTGTTGCACCTTCAACTGATCTTGGACAAAAAATTACGGGATCTTCGGTATCTACAATCAATAAAATTGAGATAATGTTGAAAATAATTTTAATAGGTAACGAAACATCTTCATTACTCTCAAAATACCATCATAGGTACTTACCTCGAACTTTAATAAGTAATGTACACGTGTTTGAGTTTCCATAAGGATCAGTAGCCATGAACTCAATAGGAATTGGATGTTCTGACAATGGTAGAATATCGCCAGACCTGTATGGACGTGATGTAATATTCACAGCTCCACCACTGTTGTCACTAACAACTGGAAATGACCATGAAACTGTCGCATTGGGACTACCATTGTCAGTGGACACGTAGACAACGCCATCCATAGTTTCAATTAAATTCCATGATAAAATATTCACATCACAGCCTATAATTGGATCTTCATTATCTAAATTACAAATCAAACAAGTTATTAATATATCATACAGCATCAATAAATTACACATTAAAATTCTGAACTATAACATCCAATACAATAGATCCTCCATATTGCTTGCTTCCATGACTGTTAAGAACACGCTGCACAAGCCCATTACCATTGGTTGTCCACCAGTGGCGGATCCAGGAATTCGAAATAGAGGGGGTGGGGGCCAGGAAGGGACTTCCATAAATAGAGGGTCTAGACCACCTTAGGCTCATCATGCTTGGGGCTGAGGAAAGAAAATTTATGATTTTGGCCCCTCCCCTTGAAAAGAAAAAAACATTATGTATTTTTCCTTATTAGTAGACTCTCAAATCAATTAAATATGCCTTTGAAACCCCTAAATTTTCGTATTTTTGGGAGCATTTTACCTGGACCACTTTCAAAGATTTTAAGCGACATCCGACCACGCCCACTTTTTCGGGGAGAAAAGTCGGGGACCTTGCCCCACCCCGTCGGGAAAATGTAAGCTCATGAATTTCTCCATTTTCCAAAATAATTTATTTTAATCAAGTAATAATGATAATAATTACTATTATTATTAATATTATTATACTTACCTTGTATAACGATTTTCACATGGCAATATGCCTGATTGTTCCGCGCGTCCCTGAAGGTAAACATTACATGAGTACTACCAATGGGACAAGTGGCCACAACGTTTGATGAATACTGCAGTGTGTTGATAGTTTCTGCACTTCCACCACCAGGGGTTACAGATGTATAGTTGGCTACAAAGTCAACAATTCCAGAATTATCGGATGCTGAGATACGGAACGTAACGACGCCGTTAGAATCACCCTGATTCGTGAATCCATCTACCGTAGAGGGACATGATGCGCTTGGTCGAATTTCGTCTGTTAGCAAAAAGTAGTAATAACAATAAAAGGCAGTAATGAAATAAACGTGACGTGCACTGTTAATTAAATCAAATATCTTTTTAAATGTATATATTATTCTACAAATTTAATGAGTTAATAATGAGATTCCATTTTTCTAAATTTGTATATATAGTAGGCCTATGTTATAAATTTTATCAGAAAATAATGTAATTTCCTTTTGTATCAAATTAAAAAAGTTTCCTTTTGAAAAAAGTTAGAATGGTAATTCTGCATACTGATTTATTTTTTTTTTTGTATGATTAATTTTTTAAAATTTGAAATCCACTTTTTTATGTAATCATTTTTCTAAATTTGTATATAGGCCTATAGTATCTTATCAATTTTATTTGAAAATAATGTGATTTCCTTTTGTATCAAATTAAATATGTTTTTAAAGATATAATGGTAATTCTGTATGCTGACTTCATTTTTTGTTTGTATTAATTAATTATTGAAAATTTGCAATCCAATTTTGTTATGTAATCATTTTTCTAAATTTACATATAGTATCTTTAATTTAAAAATAATGTGATTTCATTTTGTATCAAATTAAATAATTTTTTTAAGGTAGAATGGTTTTTTTTTATGAACAATATTTATGAACGACATGTTTTGACGTATCACACGTCATCATCAGGTATTGCTACTTATGCTCTACCGGTTTATATACTACCGGTCAGTCAAATACTAGCCTAATAGGAAAGTCATGTATATTAAAGTTTAATACTAAAGTCATGTATATAAGAATTAAAATAAAAGAGTGGTATTGTAATGAGTTGTTTGTTCGTCAAGTGAAGGGTTTCCCCAAGCAATGCAAAGGACTTCTTTTTTGTATATTATAATTAATTATTGACAATTTTGTACATATGATCTCTAAAATTGATATGTTGATAATGTGATTCATTTTATATGCTGCAATTATGGTTCTCCTGTTCTTGTCAATTATGTGAGTTTTGTATATCAATTTATATAAGTATGGCATTTCATGTTGAACAGTTATTGTCAATTGAAGCAATTCAGTGATTTTACTGCTAGATACTGTATGTTTTATTAATAAACCAAAAATGAAAGAATGAATGAATATGTCTCACCCAATAGTTCTACAGGCAAATAGTGAGGCAAATATTCAAAAGAATAAGTAACAGTTAATTAAAATAGGTTTATAATAAACACCTAGATTCCTATTTAAACAATTTAACAAGTAAATGGCCCAAAGGTCAGATACCCTGCTGCCTGCAACGTAACATACAGTAAATCTTACGTTTAACTATGCATGAAAGTATAAAACACTTTACATTACCGATAGCTGTAATAATCGCTCGGAATCCCCTCCTGACAACCGAATAATCTGTTGTCATTCTGATAACTAGTGTATTTCCTGCTGGCATTACGTAATCTGGAGGACTATTATATCCAGTATACCATCCCTGAACCTGGCCGCTATAATAGATTTGTAAATAATCATAGCCAGATTCAAGCTGAAAGTCAGTGAATTCCAAACGTAGACCGCATTGGCTGCATGGGTGAAAGGTACACGATACGTCCATGTTATTATAATATGATGATGGGTATCCAATGGAAGACACTCTTACATCGGTATACACTGAAACTTGTGTTGTTATTCCATTACATGTAGCATCAACTGTTTAAAAAAAAGTCATTAGAGCTAGATAACTTTCATTCTACATTTTTTCTACATTACACATCGTAGAACTGCTATTCCAACTAAATTTCTTTTAAATGAAAAGTTTACCGAAAAATTACTACTAAGTGGTTGTTTATCTTACGTTATATTTGTAGGATTTACTTTCATACAGAATGTAGATTTGCTTTTTTTGACACAGAATCTGATTTTCTTATTTTTAAAGATTATTAATTGTCTGCATAAACTTAAACTTGGTTTAGGGTTAAACAGGATTGCCCAAATTCACGAAGACTTGCCATCGAGGGGCTTTCCTTAACTCAACAACAAACAAAATACAAAACTGCTTAAAATGTTGAAACAATTATATAAAAGTATTCAAACAGTAAAAAGCTATAAATACACATCAAGTAACATAACTGAAACTGCTAAAATAGGTTACAAAATTGTTAAGCAAAACCAAAAAAAAAAACGGTAAAAACATTAATCATTTATATTAAAATATGCAACAAACAAATCCATTACAGAGGTAAAATGATTTGAGTTTAGTTATGAAATTGTTAAGATTAAAAATTAGTCCTTTGCGAAGATCAGCAGGAAGACTGTAACACACCATAGGGAAATAATTAAAGAAATAAAATTTAAACGCATTTGTCCTTGCAAAGGCATGTTTAAAAAGTAAATTATCTGGATTACGGCCGTTATAGAATTTTAAAAAGTTTATGTTAAAATTACCATAATAAAAACTTTGAGATAAAAATAATAAGAATATATTGCAAATGATTTTCAATTGACATTAGGTTATGCTATTCAAGTCCTTTTATTCAGTGGTATAAATAAGTGTCTCTGACAGGATTCGAAACTGCAAACTCTCGCTGTCATGGTGAGCGCCATATCCACCACAGAGACCTATAATACGTGCAGATTTAACCTTCAGACACTTTCTCTATTACAACTGACTGAAATGCTCACACATGGGCCTAGTGGATCTATAGAGAAGCTAGAAACGCTTATAGGTCGCAGCTTGGAAATCATACTAAATTCAAACTACAGTAGGTTTGCTGCGTAGCACCGTGAACACAATATAAACAAATGAATAAATAATAATAACAGTGCTCAAATAGTATACAAATATTGACTGCTCTATTTTCGGGGAATGGTGAAACCTATTGCCCCGAGGTGATGTGGAGGAGACCGTAGCCTATCTTCCTTAGGGCCGAAGCGAAGGTCTCCGCATCACCGAGGGGCAATAGATTTCACCATTCCCCGAATATAGAGCAGTCAATATTTGTTTTATATACCTCATACATAGATTCTACGAGGCCTAAAAAAGTACTTACTTCCTAGCCTGTTATATTAGAGGCATACTAGGCCTAGGCCTACTGCTACTCGAATAGCTAGGCCTAGGCTAGGCTAGACCTAGGCCTGGCGATCAAAAGAGTGTGTCTAGTCTAGGCCTAGGCCTAGCTCTTCTTTGCTTATTTCCCTAATTTCAACAGCACCCATTGTCTTGCAATATATTTGTCGAATATTGATAAGACATATTTAATTTGTCTTTTGGTGCTTTGCTATCGGCTTCATCAAGAAGTAATGCTAGGCCTAGGCTAGTCTCCTTCATTTCGAAACGAGCAGCCTCCATTTATTTGTTTATCGTCTACTCGCTGATCCGTGACGCGGTCGGTCAGTTTGCAGCAGTCAGTCGGAGGGGGAGGAGGATAATCTCGTCGTAGAGGTCGCAGTCCCCCCCCCCTTTTTTTTTTTTACAGTC
>NW_022718003.1:161712-162566 GCF_011630105.1 Anneissia japonica | reverse complement strand
ATAAGTTATGGCCTTAACGGCCCCAATAAGACATGTTTCGGCAGTCCACTACCATCGTCAATTATCTATTGCACGCAGGCAATCATTGATATAGGGGAGTAAAAATTCAATGTATGCAAGCTAAAAAAATTTGTGGAATGAACCGTAACAGTACTACAAAGCAAAATATAAATAAAGATAAGATAAGATCAGAGTGCAGTGTTTTAAATGCCACTAAGGGGAGAATGGAATGAATTTAGAATGACAAAGATAAATTAATACACATCTAGATGTGTATAAGAGACAGGAGGATGCTCTTCTTTGATTTTTAGAGTTTAACTCCCGCCATCCCAACATTAAATTCACCATGGAAAAAGAAGTAGGGAAAAAGCTTCCTTTCCTGGACGTCTTGGTGTCCAACATTAAGGATGGGCCACCTCAGACCACAGTTTTTAGGAAAAAATCATATACCGGTTTACTTACTAATTTTTTCAGTTTTTGTTCGTTCAGTTACAAAATCGGTCTTATTCGCACGTTAGTTGATAGGGCTTTTAAAATCAATAATAGTTGGAGGGGCTTTCATTATGATACCAAGGCAAACTACCATCCTTAAGAGAAATTGTTTTCCTTCATACCTCATTGATCAAATTATTTTTCGTTATGTTAATTCAGTTCAATGTAAATGCAAAAGTACACTGGATAACACTAAAGAAAATACACCAATCACTTTTTATTTCAAGTCCTTAGTAAGAAAATCCGTGCCTTATCGAATGAATTCTGTGATGACTTAAATTTAAAAATTGTATTTTCCTCATTTAAAATTAAAAATTTGTTTTCAGCTAAAGATCCCATCCCAGTTGGTCTCCGTTCGCGTG
>NW_022718003.1:158836-161642 GCF_011630105.1 Anneissia japonica | reverse complement strand
GCACCTAACACTGGATGGAAACTCGCATATATTAAAGCATCTGAAAAGTTCACGTCACTGTAAACAATCAGCCAATGAGGACTGTTTCACAATACTGGACTCCGCCTCTACAACCCAAACTCTAAAAAATCAAAGAAGTCTTGCATATTCAGTGGGAGCAGCCCTCACTGAACAAACAGCTTTTTCATGTTAATTTATCTTTGTCATTCTAAATTCATTCCATTCTCCCCTTAGTGGCATTTAAAACACTGCACTCTGATCTTATCTTATCTTTTTTATATTTTGCTTTGTAGTACTGTTACGGTTCATTCCACAATTTTTTTAGCTTGCATACATTGAATTTTTACTTCCCTATATCAATGATTGCCTGCGTGCAATAGATAACTGACGATGGTAGTGGACTGCCGAAACATGTCTTATTGGGGCCGTTAAGGCCATAACTTATTGGATTAAATACAGGCTTTGCCTAGGATGAAAATACGATCTGTTGTGTTGTTTTTGAAAATTATTAGCTGTCTGCTGTTCAATCATGTGTATAAGAGACAGTACATACATACATACTGGGGTACATATATATATATATACTGCGACGGCAAAAACAAATATGAATATGCGCCAGTTGTGTAGCAATTTAAAAAGAACGTAAATGAATAAACAAAAATGTTTAAAAGAACAATGCATCCTCATTTTTAGAAGGTCATTACCAAACGTTTGCGTTTTGGAACGCCCCGCCGGAAATATTCGAGGCGGCAGGTCTGTTAAAGGAAATATCAAATAGAAACATATAACTTATATACATTGTACAATGCGATTGTGATTATTGTAACACATGAAGAGAATGCGATTAGACTCCTACGCGAGTACTAGCCTATATCTTTAAACAGGAGACTTTAATTTGTTCGCTTATTCAAATTAATGCTTTTTTTTACTATTGGCTATTATTTTATTTATTTTGTATACATGGATATACAATATATTTTGTTTTAACGACTCATAATTTATTCACAACTTTGGGAGACCATTCGAATTAATTATATTTGGATGATTCTAATGTTCCATTTTATTTTATTTTCAATAAAAAAACTGAAATTTTTATCTTAAGGTTTTAAGGTATACGGTAGATTTAGACGGGTTTTTTTTTTAATAAAGTCGTTTAAAGCCTTCTTTCTAATTTGTACTAAATTACGGTAAAGCCATTCTATTCATATTATTTATTTATTTTATTTTATTAATCATCAAGCTACATTTAGATTTGTAAATATAATTTCATTTTCTATACAGTTATATTAATGAATAATTATTTTTTAACTGAATTTAAATTGAATTTAATTGATAATTAAATACTGAGAACTATTTACTAATTATCAACAACAAAATTAAAAATAGACCTATCTAATTATCTTCTATTTTTCTATACTACAGTATTTTAAAACTCACTGTATTGGGAGAAACTTTCTTGTAGAACAAGTGATATAAACAGTAGTACGATCATACTGCAATCCATTTTTCCGAACTTTTCAGTCTTCGCTGATATATCAAAATTCGCGTGCGTATTGCTACATCACATCTTGCAGAATTAGCACGAACACGGTTCGAGAATACATAATATACTGTTGGTCACGTGGTATTGGATAACTTTCGGGGAGGTAGTGACCGCGGTGATACACTTTTTAGCACAATATTATTTCCTTGGGGACTTCAATAAAAAGTATAGTTTTGCCAAAAGACAAGCCAGAGATAGTTTTGTTCCAGGTGGTGCCTCATATTTCAATCTTGTAACAATATAAGTTATAATTTATCCATCTACAAAGCGATGCCTCGAGGTCAACAGACTCGTCCAGCACAATACTTATGCTATGTTTTGTTAAAATGCATAGGCTCAAGGTACGGTACATTACGTTCAAAGAAGGAAAAGCAACTTTTGTAATTCGACCATAGACCTAGATATACCAATTAAGGAATGATATAGATAGGCATAAGGCGCACGGGAGAAACAGGAAGATTGATAAATAAAAGTGTATGGTAGGCCTAGATTAAGTGTGGATAAAGATTGATGACTCTAGCAACACACTATATACAGTATACCATCCAATTCCAGACCCCTGTAATTCCGAGACCCCTCTAATTCGAGACCTCTTTTTCGAAGAAACAAAACGCTAACCCTCCAGTTTTGGTGACCGAACCTTAAGACCAACACAAATATTTAGGTTGTTTGTGAGAAATTGCCTAGGGTTAGAATTGCACGTATATCCCATAGGTCTATGTGATGGGTATGATACTCGCATTGACAGCGAGATACTACAGGCTTTAATCCCGCCCCAGGCATTTTTTTTTTGTTCAACTGAAAGAAAAAGAACTTTTCGCTGATGAGCTATGCTTGATGCCATTATTACATGTTCTTACTTGAGCAGTTAATATTATTTATCTATTTGTTGATATTGTGTTTACGGTACTACGCAGCAAACTTGATTTGAAGATTTTTTACTTTGATGCGACCTATAAGCTTTTCTAGCTAATTCACAGCTCCACTGGTGTGAGCGTTTCAGTTAGTTGTAAAGTTGGGGTTTAGTGCTGCACGTATATACTATAGGGCTCTGTGGTCTAATTGGAGTTTTTTTTTAATACAACTGAAATATAGGAACTTGAATTAATTACTAAATTTTCCTTAAATAAATTGATAATAATTAATTTAATTTTCTCTTCTTTTTATATTATGTTTATTGTATGTGATTTTTTTAAATGTTTTCCCCAACTTTTGTTGGTTCTTCTTAATATTTGTATCTATTTGTTCATATGCTGTTTATGG
>NW_022718003.1:155898-158192 GCF_011630105.1 Anneissia japonica | reverse complement strand
CGATAAAAAAAAACATATGTTTTCAAAAATGTACTTTATTATTAGTAGTATTAATAGTATTTTTTTTAGAAAATGGACCATTTTTGTAAGAACATGCTCTGCGTAAAAATACCATACATGTTAAATAAATAAATTAATATAATGGACCTAGCATTACTAAAAAAGCAGGCTTAACGAAATTAACATAGGCTTAGCCTGTAATAATAATGTGACTCATTTTTAAATTCAAGTATAAAAACATTCAAGTATAGAGAATGCAATTTGCATGAACACTTTTATCTCTCTATAGAGTCTTTGCACTGAATAAGTGATTTTTACACAAGTTAACGGGAATCTATTAAAGCATAGGCCGCGTTTTTTAATTTCAGTTGTCTTTCCCTCAGGGTATTTCCTGATGTTGCTAGCACGTGGCCCTGAGTCTTGGTAAGGCGACATAACTTGCATTTTCGCCGATATTATTTGGGAATATACTAAACATTTATGAATGTCCTATGAACATTTCAGATATCAAAATAATTCGTTTCGAAAACAGAAACACATCCTTAAGCAAGATATTTAAAACCTAATTATTTCCCTAGTAAAAAAAAGTAACTGGAAGATAACGATTATCATTTTAAATATCTCACACTATTTCGAACGATCGTCGTAACAAAATAAAATACCGGATAAAATCCGTAAGTTAGGAAATAACAATGTTTTCGTTAGCACAATTAAAGGACGTATGTTTCATCCAATAAGAAAATAACACTACAGCACAACCATGGTCTTAATGATAACCCTAGTGGAGTGTCAGCATGGATCACATGAACATCAAATTATGATATAAGATACCTAACAAGTGGTTGTGTAATTACCAGATACATGTGCTGGATATAATGGTACGGCACACATCGCTTTGAGACGTTGCAGGTATAAATCTCATAACACTGACTAAGAAATTTATTGTTGAAAGGTATGGCTGACAAGTTTACAACAATATCCTAATACCACAAAGAATACAAAAGAACAATAACGAAAAAACGGCATAGGCCTAAATGGCAGAAGTATAATTTCCACTGCTTCGTTCTCCAGCACTTTGGAATTCCTAAAGTTAGGGGCTCGCTGGAACAGTATTCACAGGAGCTCTAGAAAAAGATAGCTAGCCTATCCTACAAGTAATAAATAAGCAAGATGTGAGAGCAAAATTATTGAGTGACTAAACAGCTGCACGAGCGGCGAAAAATATGTTTCAAAAATATGTTTTTTAAGGGACGTCTTGAAAATTTCAACTGAAGTTGAATTTTTTATGTCCTCATTAAGGTCATTCCATAATTATGCAAATGAAAACGTGAATGATCGGTTGCCATAATTAACAGTGTTACATTTAGGAACTGTAAGTTTATTTTGAGTGGAAGATCTTAATTGCCTAGGAGGGGAGTAAAGTGTAATCAGTTCATCTTTGTAGGTTGGAGATTTTTAACACAGGGCCTTGTAGGTAGTCAGCAGAATCTTGAAGATAATTCTCTGATGTACAGGAAGCCAATGAAGGTCTTTGAGGACTGGTGTAATATGTGCATAAGATGTTCTTGTAGTAATGCGTGCAGCAGTATTCTGTATCACTTGCAATTCTTGCATTGCAACTCAACTTTATGCAAACTTGTATATTCATGTTACATACACATTATGAAAAAACGTATTAACTTTTTATCATTAGATATTTGAGTGGTAACAACATAACCATTCTAAGAAATACGACATTCATACGACATTCTTCATTAGTAGAAGCGGTTGGCGCATCGGCTGTGGCTTGGACTCCCAACCTCAAGGTCGGGGGCTCGCGTGCAAATCCCTTGTGTCCTTGGGTAACACTTTATCTACGGTTGCCTCTCTCCATCCAGGAGTACAAGTGGGTACCTGACAGCAGGGAACAGTGCCAACTGCGCTGATGACTAGCTGCAATATTATGGAATAATAATATAATTTAATTTAATAATTTAATTTGGTGTTCAGTATGTGTTCTATATGTGGTTGATCCAATGACCGGGGTAGTAATGTGAAGCGCTTAGAGGCTTTGTGCATGAAGCGCTATATAAGAACGACATATTATTATTATTAGTCGATTGTAAGTAATTACTTTTTAAAATATTTTAAAGACTAGTGCATTGAGCTATGGTTGGTAACACAAGCACATTTAGAATTTCTCATTGAATATAAAAATGTAATAATCAATTTATCGTTGAATATAAAAATATTAAACCTATTTATTTGCTTAATAACACACACACATACACACACACACACATATACATATATAT
>NW_022718003.1:111768-153512 GCF_011630105.1 Anneissia japonica | reverse complement strand
ATATATATATATATATATAAATTGCCGATTGGATAAATGATTTATAGATTTATTTATTTATTAATGATATTTAAATTGATGGACGGATCATTTTGCAATAAATTCATTTTATATAGGCCTATATGGCGGAAGGTTTGCCCAATTACCTCGCTTTCAGTTCAGTGCCTACTTGACACAAATACTCAGCAGCATTTACCTGTCATCACATTGCAATTGCTGTACCGCCGTCGAGCAAACGCACGTATTTCCGTAAATTGACTTTTCATTTCCTCAATTCCTTGTTTCCCAAGAGACACAAGTGTAACTATAGTATTACCAAGTGAATTAAAGAACATTCAAGTTGAACCCAAAACAAATAATAGACAGGTAAACTAACAGAATGACATCCAATAAAATAATAGGAAAAAAAAAAGGCGAGACAGAAAAAAGGTAGACGAGAAGTACTGAATCACGTGTTACAAAACCAAAAGTGTGACGTACGGACAGGTAAACTAACAGATTGACGTCCAATAAATCAGAATAGCGAGACATAAAACAAGTGGACGAAAATTAATGCGAATTGATCACGTGTTTTACAAACAAAAAGTGACTTGATCGTTAATTAATTAAAACTTAACAAGAAAAAGCATACCCGAGAAATGGACAGGGGGAAAACCGAAACAGCTACAGTATTGAACAAACAGACTTAGTTGGCAAAGTTGGGAAATTTGTCAGTAAGAAGTTGGAAGTGAAATCGTTCCCGAACTTGAACATGCTTAAACCAAAACAAGACGGTGTCTAAGTGGAATTTAGTGCATGTGAGGGAGTGACGAGGACGAATATCGCGTCGCGTCGCGTCGGTTGACGACAGTCGGCACCAAGATTTCCGTCTTATTTAACAATGACTTTAGACATAATATTCTATTACTGTTCCCTGGTTATACCAACAATCGGGTTGTGCATGCATGGGCTGACAGTGGCCTATCCGTTGACAGTTTTCTTTAAGCCATTGAGCGTTGTTACATCAGTTAAACGAACTCCTAACTCTGATTGGATGTTATTTTGTATGTATGGATTGAATTAAAATATTAACATCCCATCAGACATCCCCGTAGCTAGACTCCTTGATCGGGAGGCAGTGGCGGATATAGGATTTAGTAATAGTAGGTGGATAATGCGAGCGGGGGGGGGGGTGATTTTGGAAGGGGAGTCCCTCTCATTTGAAATTTTTCTGGAATTAGTAGACGGCTAGACGCTCTTAGATTTCATCTGAAAAGAAGTTAAGCTTAAAATAGAAAGATGTGTTAACAGAGTAACTACTACACGTAAAATGTATACACGAGAAGCACTCAAGAAGAGTGACCATTTTTTTTTGCACGGTAACCGAAGAGGGGTGGTTAGCCACACTATTGACCCCCTTTAGATCCGCCACTGGGAGGGGGAAGGCGGGTTCTGAGGCCAAGTAATAGAAAGTCCCTAGGTCCTCACTGGAGGAAGGGAATGTAGCATGATTCCGAGATTATCCCAGCCACATATTAATGACTGCAATATGGTTTATGGTAATACAGTAAATATTCATGAAATATTACAGATTAAAACATCCCAGAAACACCATACAGAACATTTTGGTTATTTCCTAGTCCAGGTTTTGAGGCCAGATTAACAATCACTCATAAAACTGTAGTCAGGATTGTATAGGTCCTATAAGAAGCCTATGAAAAAAAAGAATATGGTCTATTTGTTCTTATTTTTTCCATACTCATTTATCACTAAGATTTTTACAGGTAGGTTTAACAGGGTCATTCCCCACACCCTTGGCTAAATAGCTGCCATCAGGATCAGCAATTTGTTTAAGACTGGTGTAACAATAGCCTGGCTGCCTTTATTTTAAAGATTTACTAAAAACCATGTATTGCGGAAAATGAAGCTCAACCAGTTTGCACTGGTCCACTCATAGTATTTAAAAGCTAATAATTGTATCGATGAGAAAAAAATACTGTACTGTAAGTTGGAATTATAGGCAGATTCTTGGGAAAAGCATACACATCTGAGAGAAAACATTACCAAACATATCAAAGCCTATTTTTGATTGACTATTAGCAGATGGATTGATTGATTGACTGATTGATGAATTCCGGGTTTTAGCTCTGATATGCTGTTTCCTTTTTCACTTGTACCTACCAATTTTATCTCCTTGTATAATTCGTGTTCCATATAGCTTTCTTTCGTGTTTTCACTTTAATTTTATACTGTTTTGTCGTTGATTTGTTTAAGTGGGCTACTTCATATCAGCCATGCTGAAAGAGCTACCCACTTTAAAATAAAGTTGAACAAATTGATTAATTAATGTCAGTGGCGTATCTAGAAGTCTTGAAATGGGGGTGCTAATGGAGGCGCTAATGGGGAAGGGGGGTAATGGGGTGCTCAGAGGTGAAGTGGGGGACTCGATAATCACTGGAGGCCTCGATGATCAGTGGAGGCTTGATGATTAGTGGAGGACGCTAACTCGCAAAATAAGGTGATTTTGGAATGGCGTGCAGCCCCCCCCCCCTGCATGGCCCCCTAGATACGCCACTTAATAAAGTCTCGGACTCTGAATTAATTACAGACAACATAATACTTGATTGGCTTATATTCTACTATCAATGGCACTGTTAATTTCAAAGCTCAAATCTACATTTCAACGTAGACACTTTTTTAAAATATTATACGTGTCAGTACTAGAATAATCTTAAGCTCTTACATACTGATGAAGCACTTTTATTCATTGATGTATCAATCACTCCACCTTTATTTTAACCATTCAAACAAAAACCGCTCAAATTAAAATATTCGTAAATAGTATCTTAATTTGTTTATGCCTCAAGTCCTGTTTTTACTCTCGAACTATCGTGAGGGTCAGTTACTATTCTGATGCTGCGTAGTAGGATTTATATTTTGTAAGCGAGCCAACCAAAAAATAGGCTTATAAAAGGTTGAAATATCAGCCACATTAAATCAACAGAAATCAAACTTAATCTACAATCAGGGAATGTCGGGAAGTATAATTATTTTAGTCTCGGTTGGAATAAATGGCAATCAAGGCAAAACAATATGGGATTTATATGCTAGAAAGTTGAATTGTGAATCAGCAAAACACCTACATCTATATACAATTATTGCACACACATTTTGAGGTTCAAAACTAAACTTCTTTTGAAAAAATAACAAACATTTGTCAGTAAAATAAGCTTATGGTAGCAGGATTTAGACAAGCTAAAGAATAATTTTCATGCCCATTAATTCTCCTACAAAGCACATATCAATATGAAGGAATGTGTTACTAATCAGTGAACGTGAAAAACCTAACTGAAAACGTGACGAAAATTGTACACATCAGTTTTAAATTGTACGAAGTAGGCATATGCATCACATTAGCACTGTATACTCAATTAATATTAATTAATCATGATCGCCCCTCTCGGTTTCTAACCTAAGAACAAATCCTGTCAAAGATATATAATCCATATTAAACCACTGTTGGACATCCCAATCTATCCACCACTGGTTTTTGTGGTATGTAAATTTTCTGAATTTTTTATTCTGAATCCATTGTTAATATATTTTGAAATAAAGAATAAAATGCAAACGATACAAAATTACAACGCTGTCTATAGTGCCTATTCTGATATAAATCTGATTTTTTTTTGTACACAACACCACTTAGAAGCTTAATGTTTTATCTTACTGAACCGTTATATAATCCCTCTCTGAAATATACACCAAAATTTCTCTACCACTAACTTTGTTGGTGTGAAGACACAAAAGGTGAAACACACACACATAAAATACATACGTTGCCCGATTGCACAATTGTCATCAAAGAACAAACCTATTAGCACTTGATGTTAATGCAGACTTTTGTACACTTTATATGAGTATTTACTGAAATATATTACTATTACTATTTAACTATTACTACCACTAATTCTACTACTATTACTACTGTCATTCTGAATATCATTCCAAAAATGAGTTACACATTTATTTAAAATTGAAATCTAAAAAAAAAATTATATAATAGGGCATTATCAATATAAAAAAAATCCCACAAACAATTATATATATACAACATTAACACAATAAAGAAATTATAATAATAATAATAATATCATCGTAGAATCATGTTGATAATTATGACAATGATGATGACGATAATGCTGCTGACTACGATGATGATATACAACAATATTGACGATGATGACAAATGATGATGATGCCGCTTTGACAATTACAATGATGCTGATAATGATAATGATGTGGAAGATAATGATGCTGATGATTCCGGTGATTTTAATGATGACAATTGGTGATGCGGATGATGATAATGAGGACGATAATCAACCTCATTATCACTACCATCATCCTCGTCATCATCATAGTCATCCTTTTAATCCCAATTTCCGTCATCATAACTGCACTGGCAACAGAAATAAGGACAAAATAGCAAATTTCATTACAAATAAAATAAAAATTACAAAATTATGTTTAACAATAACATAGTAAAAAAATACATAGAGTACCATCATTACACAGATATGTACTAGTAACATGGCTTTTATAGAAAGATCAAATTTGTTGTCTAAGGTAATAAATTAGTCTTGCTCATAATTAAAAATTCTTAAGGCCTGTTTATACCTTAACGATAACGATAAAAAAGCTAAAAAGCAATTGTTCATACAGAAAATAAAAGAAATAAGAGAAGTTTTTACACTAGAACAATTTGATATCGATTTATTTGTTATACGATAACAACGTATTTTGACAAATCAAATCAGATGACGTCAAAACCATGGAAAGACATTAAAATCGTAGTATTAGCAACGATTTTATCGTTTTTCCATGATTGTGACGTCATTTGATTTGATTTGTTAAAATATGTTATCATATACACGATAAATCGTTATCGAATCGTCCTAGTGTAAAAAATTCTCTTATTTCTTTTATTTTCTATAAAAACAATCGCTTTTTATCTTTTTTATCGTTATCGTTATAGTATAAACAGGCCTTTATAGTGGCATTACACTTTCTGAGTATTTAAATATTCTAATGTTAAATTTGAGTGGGTGTTGTCATATGATGATGTTTAAACACACATTATTCATTTAGCTGGCACACCATTCCAAGTAATATACCTTCCTAATGCACATGCACATTTTTACACTATTAGTCCAACATATTCGACATTTGATAAAAGTATACAAAGATAAAGTAACATAATTTGGCCTCCATTGGATGACCTGGAAATCGACCTAATATCTTCTACAGTAAAATTGGTCAGGAAAATCTCAGTAAAGTCTGATCAATCCAGAATACTAATAGCTCAAAGTAACAATCAGTTAGTTCTGATTGGTTGAAAATCTTACAACAGCAAACAACTTAAAAATGGCCATCAAAAATTTGCAGCAAAGATACTTGTATGTTTATATGACCTTCATATACAGAATATTAAATCATCAAAAGAGTACAACTGTACTAGCTTGGTGGTTCAGAAACTTGTTAGATAATAATCTAATGTTTAAATCAATTACAGGGATTTTTTTCTAAAAATAACTCTATTCATTTGGCTTTAAAATAAGTTTATTTGCTCTTCAATGTGAAAGTATAATATCGTATTTAAAAAAAATAAAACATCAACAAATAACTGGTTAATTATCACAATCAGTTTTTCCATCTAATATATACCAGCCTAAGATAATGAAAGAATAGAGTTTTCTACTTAATAGAATTAATATGTGTGTTACAAGTACATCCTGGACTATACATGGCTTGATATGTCTATGGTTGCTGAGATATAAAAACAAGTTTGCATTATTTTTTAATGCATTTCTTTAATACAATTTATTTCTTAAACATTGTTATTTAACAAAAGAAATTTCATATTGGTACACAAGCAGGAAGATTACGCTCAACATACAATAAATGTATATATCTCACAGAGTTGGATGGATCAACCAATAAATGTTCTATTGCAAAAATATAACAGTGATAACAATAGCAAAATATATACAGACCAGCTTCACTACAAAATCATTCAATCGTTCAAACCAGTCCCTCAAGAAAATTCTTGAATTCTCCATCGCGAAGTCTAACAATCTTCAGTTTGGAAATCTTTCAACATTGGCTTCAGTAAACCATATCTGCACCCTATTGAGCCATGCTGTGAATTTCACAATATCAAAAATACATTCTCTCCTCTAACAATCTATATTTAAGCCAAATATGACACATTCTTCACTTTAAAAACCGTTTTCATTTGCTTGGTAGCCTTTGATCGCTCTGACTCATTGATCGTGGGCCCAAGCCGTAACCATGACCGCTTGGAATTGCTGTGCACTGGTACGACTTTGATCGATAAGCGGTGGTCTTCGCACTGCGAGCAGAGGACCCGAATCCTGGCAAGGAGAAGCAACCTTTTCGTAGCACCATACGAGAATTACCTGCCGAAGGGCATGAAGTGAGAACTAAGTGTTCTAAATGAGCCGAGTAACCATCAGAAAGCAGCTGTTGATAAATATAAATGATAAATATCAACAGTGAGAAAAACTGGTAAAAAATATATGCATGAATATTTTACCAAATAAGGAATGTACTCCCTTGTTACCATATGTTGTACTTCATTTAATATTATATGTAATATATGAGAGGAGTAAGAGAATTAAAAAAAATGATATGACTAAACTACTTCTACTCCTTAAAATAGAAGATAGAGAAATTTCAATAATAAACTGAAATAAAATGTATCAAACCCAACACTACAGAGCAATTGTCATGGTCACCTGGCAAAAGGAGGTTTCACATCCAAGGCCAAAAAATGTATAGAATTTTTCATAAGAAATACTCTTTATATAATGAACTTTACCTGTGCTTGGCTCTGGTGCTTCTTGGAAGCTTTGCCAATTATGTATATCTGCTCTGCCTTCATTCCAACTGATGAATACACTGAGATGTCTTTACCAGAACCATAAGCTGCATGTATCACTATACGTGCCTAAACGTGACGTCAACATTAATATTAATCATTATTTGAAGTCAATCGTGACATCATCACTGTAACGCCCAATGTTATTTGCTTATTCCCCAGCGTCCACTAATTTTTCTATTAGTGGACGCGCAGGCCCTCAGGAAATTTTTTCAAGCATTAAATCTAACCTTCGTATAATAATTTTCCTATAGTGTACTATGCGGGGCTCTACTAATTGCTTATTATACTAAATATTTGAATAGTTTTAATCTCTATTTGAGAGAGATTTGACATACACATACATGACATTATTTTAGTTTATATAACTACTTTTGATGTTTTCTTCTTACTAATTATGTTAAAATCATTATCACCATTACTACCACCTACCAACTGCACAATCACCACCACCATCAGCACCACCACCATCATAATCACCAATACAACCACCCTCACCACCACCATCATTCACATCACCACTACAACCTCCATCATCATCATCACCATCAACACCAACAACATCATAATTACCACCACCATAATAATCACCACCACAAAAACCCATCCTCACCCCACAACCTTCATCACCGTCACCATAATTATCATCACCACACCACCATAACATATCATTTTAAACACTTACATTGTCAATTAGGTTTTTAAGGATGTTTGTTTTCTGTCGAAGGGGGTCTGTGGTGATACTGTCACAGAACTGAACCATGCCATGAGGAAAGTTGTGCTGGGCCAGCCAGGCCACAACCTTCTGCTTCTGCATGCTAGGTCTTGCAGTAATGTAAATAACCAGATAGCCCAGTTCCTGCCAATGTCTGTTGAATTCAGAAAAGTAAGACAAAACTCTGTCAGCATTATTAAATTTTATGTGACAAATCTGTGTGATGTGCCCATATATGGGCATGATAATGTCATAATACACCAACATATGGTCATATTACAGTGTTTTGTCACATAAAACCCTGTTTAGACAAAAACAAATGACATGCCTAAATATGGTCACGATGACATCACATTATAACAATATAGAGGCACATCATGAACATATGGGCATACAACAATTTTTAAGAAAATAAATATTATTATTAAAATGAAAGTTTAGAAAAAAGTCATTGTTATTGCTACTGTATTGTGTTCTTGTGTCATACCATTTCAGTTTTACCAATCAGGATTCATTTCTTTATCAAACTATTGGAAACTATGGAATGCATAATAGCCAGATCACATGACTTTTATGAGTACACCACGTTGGCCTCATAGCACTATTGCTAGAGCATCCAAACAATAATCAGCGGGTCTTGGATTCGAATAAATGAGGAAATATGATTTTTTTTAAAATCCTATGTCTTTCCTCTGGCAGAATAAAACTACTTCCATCAATAATTATTTTTTATATTCTGAATGTTAATAAAATAAATGTTAATTAAATATTAATTTTTTTTTAAATGAATACTAAGTAACTTAATATTAATTAACATAAAAAAAAAGTTACCTGACTACATCCACTGCCCCTGCTCTAACCTTGGGGTCACGACCCATAATTGAGACACTTGCGGTGAATGACCCATCGATACTGAACACAACACAGTCAGTGCATGGTGGCAGCACAGTAAGGTAACAATCCGCAGACGTGTGATCCCCCCTGAAGAAATGGAAATAAATATAATTATAAGAATAGAGAGGCAAAGAGGCACTGATTTCAGCCTTTATGTGCATTAGTGTTTTTTTATTGTTGCATGTATATCAACAAAATGGATTTCATCGCAGCCTTTGTATCTTCTTTCTTGTGGCAAAGACAATGTGAGCATACTTATTTTTTAGGAGTATTAGGCTCTACATAAAATCTTCATATTATTTCCATTAAAGTTTAACTTCATCCAATTTACTTTCTCTTGGATGCAAATTATCCCTCTAAAAAGTCCCTTTTTCATCCCCAGTAATTGGTTGTTCTTGTATTTTTATATAATATAATATTCCTACCTGACAACCATCTTGACTGGGTATATACCATGACCAAGTCTGCGTGCCTGTGGTATGATATAATTTATGCGTCCATGGTTGTTGGTAGTGAGTGTGTCAAAGTGCACCCACTCACCGTTCGGAGGTTGGGTCATCACAAAGAGGTCAACCTGCACCAATACAGTTGGGTTAGTTTCTAGGATCATTTATATGATTTTAAGTAACATGTGGCTAATAAACTACAGCACAACTGCAAAAACTGGATTTAAGATTATGAACAATAGGAAAGTACAAAATGACAGAAGGTTAGGCCACATGACCAGGTCACAATTTGAATATCTATATTTTAGCAAGGAATGGTGATGACAAAACTAAATTGTACTCTTGTTTTATTATTATTGTTGAATAATTATTCTGAACATCAACAATGAAAGAACTAGATTTGAGTTAGGTGATCCGCCGCACTTTGACCCACGAGGAAGTGTGCGCGAGGCGGATTGAACAATAATTAAATGCTGATAATGGCAAAATACGCTAATTTAGTTTGTTAAAAAAGAATTTTGAGCATTTTAAAAGATTTACTCATGCGTACGCGCACGTCATGACGCACGTGCGCATCTTAATGTCACTGTTGTTTCCTGATATGAGATATATATGTATCAACTTTCATTGACAAACGCCTGTTGGTGAAGGAGTAATGATCAATCATACTATTTATAATATAAAAATTCAGTTTTTTTTTACTTCAGGATGGCAATATGGTGACGTCACAATGTCCGATCAGCTATTTTATGATATATAAAATCATATCTACAACTCATGTGCTTTTAGAATATGTAATAAATATGGGGGGTCACCTTTCATCCTAAGGAGCTATATTTGATTATAAATAGGCATAATTATAAGCATATGTAATATTTGACGCACGCGTACGCGCACGTTAAGACGCGCAAACAAAAAGTAAGATATCTAACATTCAAACTTGATCTGAAGTATAAGCCCATTTAATATTATTCAGAAATGACAAAATGGTTAAGATGATATGACGTCATCAACGTTTTGAGAAAAGAAATAGAATTTTTTTCTTGTTTTTTAATTCAGATGGCAATATGATGACGTCACAATGTCCGATCAGCTATTATGATATATATAATCATATCTACAGCTCATGTGCTTTCAGAATATGTAATAAAAGTTAGGGGTCACCTTTCATCCTAAGGAGCTATAACTGATTTAAAAAAAGACATGATATAAAGCATATATTAATTTTGACGCACGCGAACGCTCGCGTTATTACGCGCGCACAAATATATAATGTACATAACATTAAACCATGACCTGAAGTTTATACCCACTAAATATGATTCAGAAATCACGACTGATTAAGGTGATTATGGGGTCATCAAGGGCTGGACAAAAGAAAGATGGGGGGGGGGGTAAGAAAAACCCAATATTTTGACCATGATGTCGTCACCAAAATGTAAAAAAAATGTCACATACATGAAAGAGAATTGCCTCAGCTACAACATACTCAAAGTTGGAAGACAATTGATCAAGAATAAGCGAGATACGCTCAAATTCGCATTTGCTAAAATGAGGTCATCAATAATATTCAGTTTGTTGAATTCAGATGGCAATATGATGACGTCATAATGTCCGATCAGCCATTATGACCTATAAAATCATATTTACAACTCATGTGCTTTCAGAATATGTAATAAAAATTGGGGGTCACCTTTCATCCTAAAGAGCTGTAACTGTTTAAACTTAGGCCTAATTTTAGCAAAATTTCATTGTATATCGGCACAAATGCGCTCAAAGGTCACTATGTTTGATGCATGCGTACGGCATTGTTATTGGCCATAGAGTGATTGAAAAGATTGGAAACTTGTCAAAACAATGTCAGGAACCCAAAATGTGACCAAAAAAAATTAATTTCTAGCTTCGCGTAAAAATGCGCACGCATAGTGGTAAATTAAAAAAAAAATTGAAATGCTCAAAATGGCCTGAAACGTGCTCTAATTTAATCTAAATGTGATTTCGAGCATTTTAAAAGTTTGACGCGCGCGTTATGACGCGCATGCGTAAAATTAGGGTAAATTACATTTAACATTGACTTGAAGTTAATGCTCACTTAATACGATTTCGAAATGGCAATTGGTTAGGCTGATATGATCGATAATGTAAAAACGCAAAAATGCGCGTAGATGACGTCACGCATAAATGCGCACTTTGAAAACCTTATTGTGACTATTCCAGGCCAAGCTAAATCTTTGTTGAAGCGTGCATGTATGAATCTCGTGCCAATTTTTAGATATCGTGCTAACAAGAAATGGGAAAAAAAAAGAAGATCTCTGACAATAACAATAGGTGATCCGCTAGCGGAGCAGATCACCAATAAAATAGCAACTTTTTACCTGGGTATTTAATAGTGAGAAGTTTCAACAAACAAAATGGCAATAATTTTTACACATATACATCGATCAAAACATTTTGTTGAAACCGAATAGATTAGTATGTACACGTGCTATAAGAATGTATAAGTAACAGAGGTGTTTAAAAATTGCACAAACATCATCAAGCAATCAGACTAGTCAATTATTATAAAATCCTCTTTTGATTAGATTGTTCAAATACAAAATTATTATCATAAATAGACTGGAAAATATAAGTATGTTACCTTTTCTCCTGTAAGTGTCACCATATCAAGTGAACCATACATAAAGCGAGCTGTAATAATTTGATCATCACCCTCTAGAACCATGACATCATTGGCACGATGATTAGGATGTGTGCTTTGCTAAAAAGTAAACAAAAATAAAATAGAAGTCTGTAAAACACAAAAGTTTGGAAACTATATTTAAAAATATGTATTCATTGACTTCCACCCTCTAATGAATATTCAATACTTCTAAATCAATAACTTCAATAAGTCTAAATAATACAGTATATATTTTGAGTTATGCCAACCCTATGTGTTTTCATTTATGGCAATATTCACATGTCACAGAAAAACTTGTTTAAATTACTAAAATTGGGTATATTTCCTGCACTTGTTTCATTATTTATTTCATTTTATTTATTGGGTATATAAGGAAATTTAAAAAAAATGATGAGAAAAACCATGCAGGTAGTTGGAAAAATGTAAAAACCCACTGTCGCCAGAAGTAAGTGTGACTACATTAAATCTCTTGACAACAAGTAGAAACCAAATAAAAACAGTTTACTTAAATAAAAAAACACACTTCCATGTATGGTTAGCCCTAAGGGCACGATGAAGCAGACATAATTCTTGTAACATACACGCAAGTCTTGATCCCCAGCAGACCAATGGTACACTAACCTGTATTTTAGATAAAACACTAGGGATTTGAATGGGATTGAATATGTAACCAAGAATCTTCACGGGTCAGCGCTTTGGGTTTTGTTTGTTTCAATTTGAAGTGTTGATAGACAGGACCAACAAGATTATTTATAGGAACTGTTTCTTCAATTATCTAGGGATCCCACATCCGGGAGATCTGTTTAAATGAGGTTTCTTAACCCATCTCATTGCTGTAGATAGTGATACCTCTTAGCACTGACTTCCAGGAGACAATTGATGATAGAGTGGTAAAAACTTGTAAAACCATGTAAATATCATAAATTTGTGAAAGACTGATTATTTTCGCAGACATTCTTGCTTGTGGGATTGCGGGAGGTCTTTCTGATTTCCAACCTCCGTTTCTTATACATTAAGATGATTATATTTACGTGATTGATGATAAGGAAATTGATATATTATTAAAATTGATTTTTAAATATTTCTGAATATTACCGTAATATTATTAAGCATTATTATGTAAAACTGTACATTGCTTTCAAAACTAAATAGGAATCAGTAGTGAATCCAGGAATTTTAAATAGAGAGGGGTCCAGGCAGGGACATTTGGGGTCCCAGCATTAGTTGTGGCTGAGGAAAAATGGTAGTAATATTCTTTTGTCCAATTTATTTTTAAATTTCATAAATTTGGGGTTTGGGGGGGGGGGGGTGTGTGTGGACCATTCTTGAATCTGCACCTCAGACTAATAAAGATATTGTGTAATCTGTTTTATATTACTTACTTTCATTTTAACTGCAGTTCGTTTTCTCTGCCACTTTTCTCTGGGTTGGTTTGGAGAGAACATTGATATGTTTCTGTCCCCAGCATACAAACTTGAATGATCATTTTGGAATACCTAAAATAGCAAATTTTATAATTTGAATATAACAATTATAATAATAACAATAATAACTAGAAATTCTCCTTCTACGCTGTGTAGTAAAAGCGTAGCCTCCCCAGAACTGATAAGTAGGAGTTTTCATTATCCAAACAATTTACTAAATAGCGACGACGACAAACACATGAAAAAATATTACAATTTCAATATTAAATTATTAAATTATAAATTTTTGGGGGAATTATGATGGCATTTAGTGTAAATTTCCTGATTAGAGAAATATTCATTATGCAAGTGAACAATTAGCCTATATTCCCACATGTACCAAAAAATAATAGGCTTTATATTCTTATTACCATCTTGCATTGTTCAAAGTTTGAAACCAATCAGACTTACCTAATTTTAGTTAACATGGTAACAAGCATAAATTACCTGATTAGTGAAATATTAATTATGCAAATAAACAATTAGCATATTCACACATGTTCCAAAAACAATAGGTTCAGTTTTCTTATTACCATCTTGCATTGTGCAAAGTTTGAAACCTATCAGACTTAACCAAACTTTAGTTATCGTGATAACAATTTAATAAAATACAAATAAAAAGCAATAAGAAAACAATAACAACTAGTCTGGAGCCGGTACACGATAGATTGCATATTACTTCTGCCACAACTACACAAATATTTACTGTAAAATATTTTTTACTAGTATCAAATTAATTAATATTACTAAAATATAAAAGAATAAATAAATTATCATTATCTGATAATCATCATCTGTACATTTTATATATGTTTTTTTTCATATGTAAAAGGTACATATACGGCTTCGTGGAAGAACACCACCTTGGTGAATGAGCTTCCGTTGTAGAAGAAAGATTTTATTATTATTATTAATCTTCCCTATGATATCACTAAAAAGTTATATTTTGAGTTATACTCATTCATGTAATGTTTACCTATAATAATGGAGGAAAAATTAACTATAAATTGTTATATCACCTTTAAGTCGTTTAAGTATATTGTTCTTGTTCTATGATGTGTTTCTTGAACTTCATTCTTAGGTGCATTGGTTTCACCACAAAGTGAGTGTGGCCTATTTTTTTGTTGATATTTCAAAGCACTTACATACTCCATCTTAAAACATAAATCATCTTAATAGAACCACTGAGAGATCACTTACCTGCCTAAGGATAAAAGCGACGACGTCAGTAGACTCCCAGTAGCTTGCATGAAACAAATGTGGCAATGTTCCGGTAGGGAATGACTGCAAAGCTTCTGGACAGTAAAGGCTATAGTCTAAACGCTTGTCACCCCACCATTTGCTGCTGATGGAGTTAACAACTGTCGAGAGAAGAACATCATTACATTAGACACAGAAACATTCAGACAAACATTCATCTAACAGTCTACACCACATTAGAGTACTAAAGCATAACAGAATGTACATGAAAAAATAAATAAAATTAGATTTAAGTAAAGAATAATAAAGAATTTGGAAGCTAAACGTGTGGTATAGAAAGAAATACCTGTAATTAGTTGTTTAAGTTTTTTAACATATGTGTTTATAAAATAAGTTCTTTCAACCGTGAGCAGTGATATTGTTTTTACAGTGACTAGAATGAAATCCCAGACAGTAATGAATATGAGATGGCTGTGTAAAAACACTGACTAAATATATAGATATTGGAAAGCTATTTTAGTCTAGATGCAGAGTAATAAAGACGAGGATGAAAGCACTTTACAGACTAACAACTTCATTCTATATACCCGCAAGCTTTTATTATTGCAGTGAAATTCATCAGGTGACTAAAGTGCATCTCTGCTAATAGTCGCATAAAGTAATTTACTTGCCTGAATGAAAGCCTGTAAAGTTAATGTTTAGTCTGCAAAGTGCTCTTTACCTTGTCTCTTTTACTGAGTAGGGGCTAAGGCACAACATGTTATATCTATGGAAACTCAAGATGGCTGGAAATGGCACTCTCAAACTTTGAATGCAATTGTCTTTTCTCTCCCAATTTTTATTATGCAGTTTACCTTGTCTCTATTACTGAGTTGGGGCTGAGGAACAAACTGTTATGTCCAATGGCACTCCCAAATTTTAGAATCTTAGTCATCTTATCTTTAGTAATATTTTAACCAAAAATTATTTTAACTTAAAGTTAGTCTTTATCATTGTATTTGTGCTAGTTTGATTATGTGCAGTATTGTACAGCCAATCTTATAGTGTTTTTTACTTTTTTTTGGCAAAACCCAGCGTACTGTTACTATTCAGCTGGATCTTTCATTTTGTCTTCCATTGTTTCTTTGTAATTAGTTTACTTAGAAATTGAATCAGATAAAATTTAAAAAAAAGAAATAAATTTGAATGCAATTGTTGCTTCCTTCCCCCCAATTTTTATCATTTTTTTTTTAATTAATGCCTGATGTTTTCAAAAAATTGAAAAAAATGTTTTATCAGTCACATCAAACACAACTCATCAGATTGGCAAATATAAATCAAGGAGGATAAGGTACAGGCAACATCTGTTTAGCAGAGTCAAATAAAAGGCAAGTACAATTTGCTTGTTATTCTGTTAAAATAGTTTAGCTTTAAAAAACTTAAAATTATAAGATTAATGACTAAAGGTGGTGTGCCACCACAAAAGCATAATGTGAGAATGACAAAAATGACAGGCAGGAGGCGACATGTTGAGGTAGCACAAAGATGACTCACAACTTGCTATGTGGCTGACGCCATTCGCATCCATATCAATTGACAGCTGGCTACAAATACTCCCGCGGCTTGCCATCGCATTCCCAGCTAAGCACCCAGCTATGTTTTCTAGGAACAAGTAAGAGTTGCTCTGTATCACATCACCTGTAAAAGAGAAATTTGTAAAAATGGAATGTAGGTGTTAAAATGATTATTGAGTAATCGATGTATCAATCAACCAATCAGAAATGGCCTACTTTGAGATTTACTCTTCTTATCATTAGATAAAAAAAAAATATTAAGTATTAGATGAGCCAATACATTATGAGGTAAACTGTGATTTTTACCAAGATTTACTGTATGTCCATCTCCTAATGGAAACTTCTGATAGCGCTCGACCCATGATGGGGGCAGCAGAGAGAAACGTTGGTGGAGAAGTGGCTCAATTCTTGAGGCAGATGGATCGGTCCGATGAAACATGTTAAAAACTTGTCCACAGGCTGGTTTTGGTGGTGGAGCTAAAATGACAAAAATATTTGGGGTTTTTTGCTTCAAATTTATCGTGAAAAAAAGGCATGTATGATATTATACTGGTATGCAGGTCATTAGGACTTTAGTGGAGTCCTATGTCCTATGACGCATAGCTTAGTTAGATTGCATACCAGCATAACATCCCTAGTCAAAATCTAGCCTCATTTGTGGTGCTCTTTTATCTTTGATGACTGTATGTGATATTTTTGGAATAGCAACAAAAGAAAATGAACTTAATAGGAAACAATAAAAAAAATTTTAAAAAATCTTGGCTTGGAGGAATATTTTAGTATTTATATTATATTTGGTTTTACAAAATTTTATAAGACATTTGCAGTTACTCAAAGCATCAAAGCTCTGGTATATTTTACACTGCTGTATTTATGTTATATATTATCATTTATTACTCATAGGATTTATAAATCACTACAGTGTAAAATAATTTCTTGTAATTATAATTATAAAACAAAAAATTAATAAATATTAACTTAATATTTTAAAACATATGGTTGAATCTATATTAATTTATATTAAGTTTGTATAAAGGTTTAAAGTCTGACCTCGTCACAAAACTCACTCTCCAGAAACCAGTGCTCCGATTTCTTATGAAAAAAATATAAACAGCTTGGCCAATTAATTTTAGAAACATTAAGAAAGATGAAGTAAACTTAGCAGGCATTCAATAGAATGTATCACTCTTACCTGACTTGTCTCTATATGTTAACATACGCTGAGTGATAACGATCCCCAGTTGAGACCCAAAGAGAAAAAAGTTTCCAACTTCAAACTCCAGACGAGGCAAGTTCTTATCCACCGTAGAATCAAAACTCGCCACACTCTCAGTATGTTCATAGAATGGCGTGGGTAAAGGCATATCCTCTGTGAAGCTTACTTCTTTCAGAACACATGGGTTGGAAAAACGTTTACGATGCGAGGTTCTTAAAGGAGCAGTTGTCTCGCTTTTACGTCGGAGGACTGGCCTCTCATAGTTAAATTCATTAGCACTGGTGAAGCTTTGACTGTTGGAACGAATTTGATCATTTGGGAAAGATGGAGAATGGACAGAAGGTGATGGGAAGTTGATTGTTAAGGCATCGGAGTCATCAATACTGGCCTGACTTCCACATGTACTCGATGTTGAGGACGGTATGGAAACGCCTCTGCATAGTGCATCATAGCCAAGAATACTTCCAACACTGTCGCCTATTAAGCATATCTGTTGAAAATTAATATCATTATTAATAGATTACTCACACCAAATATGACATTGTAAGATACTAATTTGGATAAACCGACTATTGTACTCCCACTGTACCATTTCAACAACACCCCTCAAAGTTCCTTTTTCTTTGGAAATCAAACATGGTTCTATTATTTGGGAGGGAGAGAATGAATTATTTAAGTACAGAATGGCAATAGTCAATAATAGAGAACCAAATAGTCAATGGTTACAGAGTCCATACAAAATGTCTTCTCCCAACACAAAAAAATATACAAGATGCTCTAACATAAACATTATGAGGGTTAGAAAGTGCCAAGATTTAAACCAAGGGCTCATGGATTGAAAGGCAAGTATTGTATTTATTCAAATAATTCCCCAGGGGCGTTCATTGTGGAGGAATTTTGAGGGGGTGTTTAATCGAAGGAGACAATAATTTTTCTGTTATAAAATGGATTATACTCAAATAAATGCCCCTTAATTTCACTGTAAGTGGAACTGTAACTCATGATTACCATCAAAATGTGTTATTGCGTGATGAGAGACTTACTGATCCCAACCAAGGTTAGGAAAAATGATGTTTTATTTATTTTATTTTATTGTATTCTTTCTGGCAGTACAAAATCTATTCGGGTATTTCTTTGGGACATGTATAGCGTTTAAAGGAGGTACCGTTTTCTATTGTGCTGGAAATAATCGACGCATTCTTGCAAGATTTTATACTGCCAAATAATTGCGGCAAATCAGGCTTTGGGAGAACTTTGATATATCTATACTTTAACCATCCTTCTTTAAGTACATGTCTTGTTCTGCAAGCCCAAGTTATCTATCAGAGTTACCTGGCCATTAAAACCTTGCCCCTCCGGAGACTTCACAAACTCATGATACACAATATTTGCCCTGTTGATCACTGTAGTCACATGACCACTATACTGGGGGCAACCAGTGACGAGCAACGGCAATGCACCAATTGGGATGAAATCAGCAGCGGACCCACCATTCTCCCCTGACTTGTACCTTGCACTAATACTGTAAGGATTCAGACTGAAATAAAACAATTTAACACAAATTAAAATGTATCAGAAATGTACAGAAAAACCTCCTTTATTAGATGAAATTATATTTTCAAAGGTTGGATATCATAAAATTACTAAATTATTGGTCTTGAAAAAATTTTTCATATATGGAATTACTTAGTCTGTATATTTATTTAAGCAAATACTGCTTTGAAATTGAAAAATATTTTCCTGGTTCAACAGACACATAATAATGCTTATATCACAGAATGTATACTACGTCACAAATGTGGCCTTCTTCTAGTGGTTTTAACCTTCAAGTGTCATTTCCTGAATAGATCATAGTTGCGAATATTTATTATTTCATTATTTTTATTATATTTATAATAGTGTAAACCAGCTTTTGCAGTATACCACATGAATAATTCTGAAAAAGATTTGTAGCATGTTCAAAATATATCAATGTTTCATTTAATACAGATAACATTTGAATCATGGGGGGGAGGGGGTTAATTTAAGCTGTTTTAAGTTGGTTTTAAGCTTTAGTTGTTGATGTATCTTGTATTTTTTTTTTTGTAACTTTTGTTTTTCAAAGTGTGCCACTGATGTAAAAGTGTAAGCCTAAATAAATATTATTACAGTTCTTTCATAGCCATTCTCATGGCGTAACACAATACATAATCATTTTTTTGTCCATGCATTATCATCATTAATTTAAGTATTTGTCATAGAAAGTTAATTGAACACATTTTGATATCTATGTTACGAACGATAGAGATAGAACAAAAATGACAAACCCCGAAAGGAGCGCAACGGCATCTGAACAAACTGAAGGACAAGCAACCCAGCGGACTGCAACATGATCAACAGCGACTGGAAAATGAGCTCGGATGACGGCATCAAACGATGCCTTAAACGTGTTTATGTCACTTTGTTTGGCACTGAACTCTTGGACACCATCAAGGATATTACCACCATGCAGGACAATGAACAGGACACTTGTGGAGGTGGTCAGTAGCGGTGATGAAGTGTCATTGACGAAAGCAGAGCCTTCATCTGAATGGTCAGCTGTATCACTGGATGCTTCAAGATCTGTAGGATGGACAATTTTAGATTAAAATTTTGAATTTGTATTCTCATTGAAAAAGGGGGTTAAACTAAACTCAACTAGTTCAACCCGTTTTTCAACTTCCTACTGCCAATATTTTATATTTATTCTTTTTTTTTTTTTTGCAATAAGTTGAATATGATCAATACTTATTTAAAAAACATATTTTAATTGAAAACTAACATGATTTAAGACTAATTAATACTTTTCTATTTGTATTTCTTTATTCTGTACGCAAAACAATATCCAAGGATAAAAATACAATAAAACACTTAAATGACGAGCTATTTCCATTTCGCTTTGATATAACTCTATGTTATCTAAATTTAATAATTTTTGTAAACCAACAAAAACTGTGTTCCATCATCTTCCATTTCTTTTTTATCATTATACGTTCATAACTAAATTAACATTTTATAATGAGTTATTCAAATTCATCTCTTATAAAGAAAATCTTACCATCACCCATTCCGAGATTGCAAGCTGTTCCCCAATGAGTCAACTCTTCAAGGGCATCCTCCATATCTTCTGTAAGAACAAAAATGTAAGAAATTAAAATTTTGGAACTGTAGCTTGTCCTGGGTTCAAATCCTGTTTAGACACTAGTATTTTTTTTCTTAAAATTATCCGTTGTGCGCATCTCATCACGTTACTGACGACCAGTGTCGGCACAGTGCACGCCCTGCTTAAAACAACTCACAGCAGGCCTGTAACCAAGGTGGGTTTTGGGGGTTTGCACGAACAACCCTCTTTAAACAGTTTAGTATTTTATTTTAACCTTGAGTTACCTACTACAGGAAACCACTTCACATAAACCTGGTTACTGACCTGCACAGAGAGATATTTAGAGCAGCAAGTACATTGGTTATGTGTACGAACAGCAATTAATCAATTATGGAATAAAAAATATAATTCGTAAGATGAAATATGAACATTTCAAAAAATCACCTTGGGCATCAAAAAACTCTTCATCCGAGGTATCCGAATCAGCCTGCAAACTGTCCATCCTCCACTGAGCCATCATCTGGTTCTTACTTGAGGCTTCTAGAAAACAAGAAAAGCAAAACTGAATTTTAAGATATGACTTTGTTTACAGATAAGAGGCAGTACCTTTTTACAGATAATAAACAGTGCCTGGATATAGTTGTTTGTAGATAGATGCTTACAGGTAAGTTACCAGTGCCTGGATAATGATTTATAACAGGTTGACCAATGACTTGAGGAATATCCTCATTGTTTAACCAGCACATTTTTATGAGCCTTGTCCCTTGTACATAGTATCAACATATACCAGTAAGCTGACCGCAGACTAATACGAAAGCAATCTACTACACGTGATTGCTGCTTACTACTATGTCAGAAAATGCATAATGTATCTGGATACTTTTACAGGAAACTCTCTAGTTAGAAACAAGCTGATCCCAGGTTCCTGGATTGCACCAGAACTGTTCTCACGGCAACAACAACTTCATTTCTTGAATCATAATGAGTCTAAATTTATAGAGCACCACAAAATTTATTGGCTGGTCCACTAATGAATATTAATAAAATAAAATAAATATTTAATAAAAGTATATCAATATTTCAGTACCATCAATTTGGAAAAGGGAATATAGGACAATGATGTAGCTGTTTATAAAGCAATTCAAAGTTAGAAATGCACATGTCAAGGTCAATCGACAAAAACACCACACACAACATAATTGATTGACCTTGGATTCAAGCAAATGCAGTTCTAACTATGAATTGGCTTATTATATCTACCTGAAGATTATAATATCCTGAATGAAGGAACAATGAAAATGGATGATACATGAATAAACTTTATTTCTTAATTTTTTAATTTTAATAATATGACTGAAATGCTTGGGATTCACAAATTGCATATAAAATTTCAAAAGAGAAAGGAGAGAAAAAAAAGAAAGACAATGCAAAACAAATTAACTGGAGCAGTCACTCCATAAAGTGAATATAGTACCTCCACCCTGTGCCCGAATAATGAACAATACACAGACCGTGTATGATGGGTGATTCCATTATTTTCTGCCCTGTTGCTAAATACAGAACAATACGCAGGCCATGCATGGTTTTTTTTCATGCTTATGGGTAAAAAGAAAAAAAAATTCTGTGACCTTGTCCTTATCTTGTCCTTTGTTCTTTTCTTCCCAAAAGTTTCATCTCTTTCTAAGATCTTGCTGACAGGGGTAAATATATACCTCGTTGGTGAAGGTAATAAAATATGCATGATTATTTTATGTGCATGATTGTTACATGATAATGAGAATGGCATGGCATGGTAGTGTCCGTAGATGAAGAGAATGGTTGCCATATGCATGGATGTTGAGTAGGGATCAGTGGCATATATAGGAATTAGAAATTTGGAGTTGGCCCTAGAATGGACTTCTGAAGATAGATTGTCCAGACTATCTCAGCCACACCATTGGGACTAAGGTTACTTCAAATTTAGATGGCTAGAAATGGCACTCTCAGACGTCTTACATTATATTATATATAAGAATAATTTTCCAAAAATTAAGGGGAGATGGAAGGCAGGCAAACTGCAGGCCCCTACCATCCATCTTTGTGGATAGAAATTACAGTAGATGAAGAGTATAGCATATGTATACATGATCAGCAAACACAGACCAAATTAATGTGCATAGAAATGTGTGTACGTACTATGTGCTTATTTAATGTGTATGAATGGATGTATATAGTGGAACTAATTGGCTGACGTTGGTATGTAATGGCACTGTTTGTCTATATATATATTGCAATCTAATCCAGATTCTTCAATTTGTATTATTCTAAGCTTAGCCGGCTATGCAACATTTTAATGCATATGATATTATAACTAATGAGACATAGTCTAACATCAACTCACAGCCTTTGGATTATCTCAGCGTGTTTATTGCTATTCTATTGTAAATGCACATCACTTTGCAGACAACAACATATCTTAATTATTATATGTTGTCTTCTTTTTGTATTGGTATGGTATGGTAATATTCTATGCATGGAAGATTTTGCTAAATTGATTTGGGAAGTAGAAACACTGTGTTTAAATCACCTGTAGTGAGAATTCCCTTTTCAACATTGATGTTTTTCACACTCTATGATTATAATCGTCATTATAGCTATATTAAATATTGTCTGTTTTCATTTTTTATAGCAGTATTGTTTTAAATTAATAGTGAAAGATGGCAAATGCATAACAATACTGAATAAGCCATGCCCTTAAAACATGCAACAAATCTCCCTAATAAAAAGCATGCAAAAGAAACTAGCTATGTCATCTTTATTTTTTTTTTCTCAGAAAAATTGAAATACATTTCCTACGCGCCAATGCTGTATAGTTCGCATACTACTATACTTCTAATTATTTATTACTGCATTTTGCCTACATTCAGTTTCTTACTTTTTCACAAGAAAAAAACAACTAAGAAGAAATTGGAATCAGATTTTGATTACATCACAAAATCTCAAACAAAAACTGTTAAGATTTAATGCAAAACCGACATCAATAGACTATTAAAAGGCAGATAGTGGCTGTTCAGACATATCAACAAATGCCTACACACAGAGCAATCAACCTGTATTTCAAAAACACAAAATTTAGAGTCAGGCCATTGTGTAACCTACCAATTATGCTAAAAAGAGACTTAAAATCTCTACAATCTTCAGATCCAACAACCAACACAGCCAACAAAACTCAACACAACATTGGATCTTGAGAAAATCATCAACACAGCATCAGACAGAATACAATGGAGAGATTTTACAATGAAAATAAGCAGAGCAGCCAAAGTGGAAAGGTAAGAAGACTATTCAGCAGAATGGCATTAAGTGGTAGTATGAACTTTTCCTCAATAATTATTAATCTTGCAAAAGTATTTATATGTTGATGTTGGTTCTGTAGGTGCATTTAGCTGCTTTGATGATAACATAGGTTGTTTCACGATACCGTATATTCTAGTATACAGGGGTGTCACCAGGATTTGCCCAAGGGTGGGGGGGGCGATGCCCAGACAAGGGGTCAGATTTTCCCTACGAAAGCAAAGTGGGCATGGTCGAGCTTCGATTAAAAGGTTTCGAAAGTGGACCTGGGGGTGAAGCCCCCGAAAATTTTGACAATTTAGGGTTTTCAAAATGCTTATTTAATCGATTTTAGAGTCTACTAATATGTAGAAAATACATATAAATTTTTTTTCTCCCCGACGAATTGTGCTTTTCTCCCCTGCTGGCGCCACCCCTGCGCATATAAGGTGATCTGCGTACAAGACTCCTAAGTTACAAAAGATTTTTGGACGATTTTTATATGTCAGGTGTATAAGACAACCCCCTGTTTCCTACTTTTTGCTGCTTTTTATGGTCTTGATACTGCATCTACCGTGCAAAAAACTGAACCAAATAATATACAGCTAATCTTCCAAGTACTGTAAAACCATTTTATGGGCTTTTAAATATTTATCAAAATCGTATTTCCCCGCTCTTAAAATTGTATACATTCATACAAGCAGTTTGTAGCTTCCTTTCACTTGTAAATTTGCGTATGACGGAAGTTCCACACGTGAGATAAACAGATATGTTTTGCACGAAGGAGACAACTCCCTGTTATTAATCGTAATTTTTATATTTAAAGCCTTGTCTTAGACACAAGAATATAGAGTATTATAAAAAAAATTACAGCATTAGCCTTCATCCTTTAGATTAGTACAGTACAATACAGAATTAATACTACAAGTAGAAATATATCAACATACCCTGTTTGATTCTAGTAAAACACATTTATATATTACCTGCTGAGGCTGATTTTCGTCTTGAAGACTTTCTTTGAAATGTTCCATTTGCATTATCTGTTTTTTCCTCATCATTTTCATCTGATTCTAAACTCTGACTGTACGATTCCAATCTAGTTTCTCGTAGTCGTTTCTCACTGCTAGTTGACCTTCCATACCCAGTACGATTAAAATTAGAACGATTCTTATTTTTTTCTTTCTCTGACGGACTGATATCCTCGTCTTCGAGTGCAGCAGCCATTTTCTCCGCCAGCTCTTGTGCCGCTTTCTCTTCTAATTCACGGATATCTTCAATAGTAAGTCCGTGATATTCATCTTGCCAGCACCATGCTTGCCGGTGGGCATGTAGCATCACTTTCCTAAGACCTATAGAAAAATATTTTGTATTTGTAATTTTGCTAAGCTTTCTTAAAGGCTATAATCCCAGCTATTATGCAAATATTCTATCATCCATTAATAACTACTTGATGTTCTTTTATTTCCACATAGAATAACATACATAAAATTATTTATTCTAATCTTATTGACATTGCATCAAATTACTAGATGTTAAAATCACATAATTTGGAACTTTACAATAGAACCTTTGAATGCATATTTTAAACCAATTCTCCGAAGGACTTATCTTCCTTCATCTTATTTTTAAACGATCACAAGTCTTTTTTTATTGAAGAACTTATTACCTGTAGATTGTATAACAATAACAATAACAAAAGTATATTTTCCTTTTTATATTTATTATATATTTATATGTAGGCATGTAAATAAATTTTAAGGCATCCTGTTCTGTTATTGTTTGATGTGGTTTTTGAAATAAAGAATTAAAATAAGAAATAAGTGCACGTCTATTTGGAAAAAAATAGTTTAGGCTGCTTCGGCTGCTTTTGTGTGTATTTCTTATGATTTTACTTGACAAAAATGGCAACAAATATGATTTTCTATTAATTAATTTTCAAGGTTGTTGTCAAGGACTTCAAAAAATGACACTCTTACCTAGATAGAGTGATGGACAGCTTTCCTAATTTGCATAATTTGTCATTTAAACATTATCTCAATTAACCTACTTCTTATAATACCTTTTACAAACATCATTATTATTCATTTAATTTCAAACTTAGGCATAATATCTTATTTCTGGGCCACAGTATGCTTTTGTTAACATTTCTAGATTAATTATAACTTATGCAAGTGTTAATTGCTACTGCTGTGCTAACTAGATAAAATATTAGGTATTCAAATTAATACATAGGCTCTATTATAATGTGTATGCTTTTGTGTTTGACATAATTTATAATTATTAATTATATTTCTATTAGAAAATGAGATGTTAGCCAACAATTACTTAGATTATAATAGTTTATGTTTTGCATGAACAATTTAAAAAAAAAAAGTTATCCTTTAATAGTTATGTACTTATTTGTTGGTTTATTAACTGTTTTTATTCACTGTTTTATATGGAAAAAAAGAACAAATAAAGGTATTATTATTATTATCATCTGTATCATCATGATGATTGATGTCACCATAATCACCAACCATCCACCCCACTCCTACCATCATCATCATCATCAACATCATCATCATCACCACCATTAATAGTTTCATAAAACGAAACGATCATGGACATTTTGCATATTATTATTCTCTAATTCTTAGAATATATAATTATCATCATAGATTCTAATTAAGATTTATAAAGTAGCAATTGCATGTAAATGCATATTACCTTCTATAAATCTTAATTTATATAATTTCATAGTATTTATTCCACCAATAAAAATAGAATTTGATAAATTACATCCCTAATTGTTTCTATCAATTGCAATTTAAAAACACTTGGGTGATCTCAGAAAGCTATGGAAAAAAAACTATTAATTTGAGTTATAAATATTCAGGTACTATCTTTAAAGATTTACAATTATCCATCTTACTACTAGCCATAGCCTACAGGTTTATGTGATAAGATGAGATTACGCCTGGAGTTATAACCAATCAAAGGATAGAAAGCAAAGGATATTTACTTCTTTTAAAACATTACAAAGAAAATAATCAATTAAAAGATTCATTGTTATAAAAGACAGTGTACAAATCTAGATATAAATGGGATTATGCATTGTGCGAGTTGAAAGGCCGAGTGGTTAAGGCCGAGTCACCGCAACCTACAGCCATAATATTGGCGCTGGTTCTAGCAGTATGCTCGCCCATGGTTCCGGAGGTGGGACAAATCTTCTCGGATAAGGAATATACACCGTAGGCCTAGTGTACAAAGTTGGCTCATGTGCACTTTAAAGAACCAAATACATTTTTCGAGACGAGTAAAGGGGTTAACCCATTGCACTGGTCCATACATCCCCTGTTACCCTGCAGTTATGAACCATGCGTCCTTTGCAGGATGTACCTACGAAAACGTAAACATTTACTAATCAGAAAATAGAGTGTTTGGAATATCAGTATTTTGTAGCTTCTGAATGAGCATGGGCTCACCCTAAATGGTCAAATAGAAGGTGGGACACTCAGGTTAATATCACTACAATATTGATTACCTATGTCATGTATGAACTTCTCAATCCTGTTTTGCATGCCCCAATATCTGAACTCAACCTTGCAAAGTTTGTAGGCACACATAACCTCCGGTAACCCATGGTCAGCCCCTTGTTTCTGCCCAGCAATTGCCAACCAATTCTCCGGTAGAGGACCACGCCCTGTCTTGGAAGATTGAAACACATTTGGGTCTTCTTGTTTCTTGTAGTCGCTGCTGGACACAGGATCCTTTGCAACATCTATTAAATCTAAAATTAACAAGAATATGATGTGAAACTTTAACTGTAGTTACATTTTGACTTAGTTTGGGTACACACAATAACTGTAGATAAGTTCTAGATTAGTTGTTATGGCAACTTCCTTACCTTATGCATAGACCAACCTTACTGTACATATTAGTAGAATAAAAACATCATTATTGTTAAAAAACATACATACCTAAAATTCTGTTTTTCAGCTCTGAAGAAGTGAGTTTGAAGACATTCTCTTGGTTACCACGATCTGGTAAATAGTATGTCTCGACCTCAATAAAAAACTTCTCAACAAACGGGCAAGTAAAACGTGTCTTAGTATACGGATATGCATTCCATGCTTCTTCCTCTACACGTAATGCTGACTTTGGGAGAATTGCACGAAACCAACCTAAAATTGAAAGCAAAATACTATTTAAATTGCAATTTCAACTGTATTTCTCAATAATTTGTAGAGAAATGCCCGAAAAACCAACCTGAAATTGATTGGAAAAACTATAAAATTTTAATTATCAACTACACTTTATCAATAATATGTGTAAAAATGTATGAAAGCAACCTAACATTGAAAGGAAAAACCTATTAAATTTGCATTATCAATTGTGTTTGCAATAAATATGTAAAGAACAGTATTCTAGTAGCTGATACAGAAGTAGGTACAAATGAGACTAAGCTACATAATACGACCAACCACAAGACACACAGCCAGGTATGATCACATTTATTGTCAACAGTCATGGAAAGATAAATTCCGGATAACCTATTAATGATGTCGGCATCTAAAAATGCTCTGAATGAAGAAAACACAAAAAGCAGTTAAGATCATTTTAATGAAAGGTGAGCAGCCATGAAATTGCCGAGTTTTCTATAATCCATCAGTCGAGATTACTTCTTTGAAAATCAATCATACAGGTCTCATCTCAATCAAGTAAGCGCCATCGTAATGCACTACTGCTAACAGGAATAGAGTACCACATTTGTATCGTCACGACGCCAGGTGGCGCTCTCTGTTGTCAACAGACGTAGGTTATCGCTCATTACGCCTGAATGTGACTTCATACGCTTTCTGGAATAGTCATTTTAAAATCTAATATTTTACCATCAAAATGTACTAAAAACACAAAAGCTCGCATTATATTAGTTATTGAACACACATTTAATCATCAATTAAAGTTTACAAAAAAAATGTAAGATACAACATCATAATAATTACGTTAGAAATTGTGATCAATGGTTTGTAAGTGGAGAAAATGGCGTCCGGTTGAACTCTTTTTGCAACGATAGCAACGGAGTAGTATCACATGGTATCGTGACGTAACTGTAGTACTCTCTACAAAACATGTTAGTATCTACCTCACATCAAGATAATTCCTTGGTATGTCTATAAAATCTTCTGAGCATGCCCAGTGGAATGTTATAATAAACGATAAAATGGAGAGCATAAAAATTAAATTTATATGCTTACCATGGTAAAGACCATTATGATAAAAATGCTTATTGTAATCTTGTGTAGGCGTGATCGTTTCTCAGCTGGGTTTATTTTAGTTTTGTTTTTTAATTTAGTAATAGTAATTTTTAGGACTAAAATTTTTGTTCATTTTCTTTAAATGTGCTATGATTATGAAAGGTGTCATACAAATACACATCCATTACCGTCATCATAATGACAATGACAATGATGATGTCAGATGATGGTGTCGATGACATTGATAATGGAGATGATGATGACTGATTAAGATAATGAGCGGTTGTGATGATGATAATGATGATAATGATGATGATGATTTGAGTCCTAGTAAAGATGATGTCAGATGATGATGGTGATAACAATGACAATGGTGATAATGACTATGATGATCATGATAATGAGTGGTGATGGTGATGGTGATGATGATGATGATGATGATGATGATGATGATGATGATGATGATGTTTATCATAATTTTATAGTCACATTTTATAGTAATGCTGATAATTAAAATGATTTTACCTGGTAAATGATTGCCAATGTGATATACTTTATGAGTATACTGTCCTTTCCTTCCATCTTCCTTCTCATATGGCTCATTCACTAAGATCTCTACACCACTCCCTGCTCCTTTACTTTCTTCTAAACTTTTTTTCTAAGTAAAAAAAAAATGTTGAAATAATTATTCATTACACTTTGTACTTGTCGTTTGAGCTAATGCACAGTTAATCATCATAACTAAGGTACAGTATCGCCATGTTTTATTTTAAAAAAAATAAAAAAAGAATCACATGTCTTTATGTGTCTAACCATGGAGGCGCATCTCCAAATTTAAGTAGGAACTCATTGTGGTGGCATGTCGATTTTTTGGTTTGTATATTTTACCGAAAAGTAAAAACAGACCTATCCATTGGGCAATGGGATTTTCTATAATTCAGTGTTCTAATAATAGGAAGGAAAACGCCAAACTATATAACACAGTGGTAATATTAATTTTAATTACCAGTGCCTCAAATGGATGCATTATTCTTAATAGTATAATTATTATTTTTTATATAATTTAAAAACAAATACTGTTAGTTGCATAATAATTACAAGACAGACCAGGAGCCATGTGATTAAAAACAACACTTTGTGGATTCACATTGATATTAAATCATTTGATGTACGACTGCTGAATACTCCCTTCTCATTACTTCTGACATTAGCATAATGAGCTAAAAAACACATTTTAATATGTCAAATATAGTCAAACATAAACATGAGAGTTAATGTTCCAGAACTAACTACAAACAGAGAATCACTAACTGACTTGTAATAACATCTCAAATTGATTAGTAGAGATAAAAGTAAATCAGTTCACATGAACATTTCTTTTTTAGCATTCAAAATATAAAAACCAACATATTCAAATTGTTGCAATATGAAATCCATAAGGTAATATCATTTAAAAACATAATATCATTTTGGATAATCCACACTTTTAACTAAAAAATATACAATATATATATATAATTGTAATTTTAAAAACAATCTGTATATTTACAGATGTTCATGATTGTATTCTACATGCTATGGTAAAATAAGAAAAATTCAATTCAATTAAAAAAGTTCAAGTAAAATTTCGACCTCACTCTGACATCGATATCAATAATAATAGTAAATAATAATAACTAGCATATATCCGTGCTCTGCACGATGTTGAATGAGTGGGGAAAGGTGGCGATGTATATTGTTGAATGTTATGGGAAGTTGAGGAGGCCTGACGCAATATTTCTTAAATCTGAGCACTGCGGTATACATTAACAGAAGGGTTACTTATGTGATGTAAGCGGTTCGTAAAACATGGCGAAACAGGTAGTGATTTTTGGTGGTTTTTCACTGTTTTTTGCATTGTTATCCAATATCCAGCCTTAAAAAGTAGCGGAATGTGGTCTTGACATATAGAAACCCCAGTGTACGAGACATGAGCACATTCCTGCCAGTGATTTTAGAGGAGATAGGTGAAGTTACGCGGTGGCAATTAGCAGAATTAATATATAGATAATATATGTTCAATGACTTTCATCGCCCCTAAGACTCTCTTCGTGTCTACCGGCGCTATATAAATTTTCATTATTATTATTATTACTATTATTATTATTATTTCCTATGGGGAATTACAGTACCTAGTGGTAAATTGGGCAGTACAGCAGGAGACAATGTCCTACTCTTCGGAAAAATGTTATTTTTTCGATGTTATAAACTGCATCCGGTCGAGTCGTCGGCGACTAATTCCGGCAAACCCGTCTGGTGGTCTTTAGCGGCCGCCGATGGGAGGATGGATGGACACCCAGCAGCATGAAAAAAAAAACAGCTGAACAAAGGGCGGATGAACTCCTCGGAGCCAACGGCCAACGAGCTTTAGTTTAAGGAGTAGGTTTTTTTTCAAAATGTCAAACTCAAAAAGCTCAATCACCAAGCACATAGAGGCTTTTTCGCATGATGCGCTATACAAATCCAACTATTATTATTATTATTTTAATTATCCGACATATTTTTAATATAACACAAAGAAAACTTGAATCACAAACACAAATAATCAAACCAAAAGAGCAAACCCTTTCTGATTTTTGGGTATTTAAAAAAAATTCTGGTAAATTTAGCTAAATTCTGTAACTCTTGATCGGATCGTGAGAGTTGAAACGTGATAAAAAATTACTATTCTACTGAACGTTATTGAGCTGCTGTACCATCCATTAGGAATATACAGAATAATGATATTTGAAAAAAAAAAAGAAGATACACAGGGACAATATGTTTATCTCAAACAAATCTTTATGATAATAAATAATGATAATAGTTGGACTATTGTACTATATTCTTTTTATTATCCAGTACACATTGATCACCATGGATACAGAGGATAGAATTTGAAAAGGCCTTAGGCATTCATTATTATGCTGCTATTGCTAACATTAGAATAAGCTTGATCATTTGAAGTTTCTCAACAGAGTAACAGATAGATATCATAAATCATTCAACGCAAATCAATATCTAATTCTAGAATATAAATGTCAATGATAAGCACTCACGACTACGGAGTTTTCAACATGGTTGCAAACTACAGTAGAATGTTATAACCATAATACAGCCTTAAATGGCTTCTGCACATGTGCAGAAAGTACATAATACTTCAATTTGATTGGTCAGTGATAGAGCACAGCGCCGAACAACATTCAATTTCATCACAAAGCTAAAAAAAACTATTTGTTACAGTACCAATAATACATTGTTATAATCTAGACCATACATCTAATGATCTAGTCAGAAAATAGAAAATATGTTAATCAAAACAAAAGGAAACTAAACTGATGGCTAGTCAGTAGCTACAATTGTCTCAGACAAATCAGGCAGGGTGAACCTGGTTTAAACTTGGACTGTTTGGGAGACAAATCAGAGAGATAACTCATTGTAAGGAAAAAATATGTATGCAATGGCGGCGCTATGCAGGGAATTTCCCTCCCTGCCGGGAGCTTCCCCTGCCATTAGGGAATTTCTGGCACGCCCCAACCTAGCATTGTAAAGAAAAGTTGATGGTGACAAAACCTGACAGGCCAACTTCGAGAAGCCTGAGTAATGAGGACATTGCAGTATGATCCATTTTGACAGAACAAGAAGCCCAAACTTATGAGTATTGTAGCTGTATTTCACCGTGACAATATACAATAATTATTAATTATTAAACAGGATTTAATATCAACTTCAATCTAAATTACTTCGAATCATAGATACTTTAGAATGTACTACATTATTTTGATGCAAATACAGTAAAAATCGATGGAGCCACAAGTTAAACTACTGAGATTTGTCACTTTCACACAACTTAATAAATAAAAAGCGGTTGGCGCATCGGTTCTGGCTTGGACTCCCAACCTTGAGGTCAGGGGTTCAGAACTCTCGCTGTGCAAGTTGCTTGTGTTCTTGGGCAAGGCACTTTACATTTGTCTCTCTCTACCCAGAGTATAAATGGGTACCAGGTTGTTCACTACTGGCCACCCTACTCACAATACCGAGGCTTATGATCCGTTGCATGCATATTGACAGAAATGCGTCGTCCGACAACCATCAGGTGCAATGAGTTTCCAGCTTAAGAACAATTTGCTGGGATTTTAGCGTCCATCTCTCTTCACACCTCCTGTTATAAAACAGTCCTTAGTGGCCAACTGAGGAAAAGGTTGTCAAGTATAACACAGTATAAGGAAATTATACGGAGAAAAATTGCCTAGTGTAGTACAGTTAAAACCTTAGTGCCCTTAAAAACCTACAATTACAGGAAACATGGTCTGTAAGATTAGCAGATGAGAATGTAATCTAGAAAAATCTTTCATTCAATCATGTATGAAATTTGCATAGTTGCTCTAATTCTATGATTATTTTTTGTTGTCGTTCAATGAGGATTCTTTGCAAGAGTATGCATGAGTTTTTTTGTTGACATGTTTTTAATGGTTTTCTATTGTTATGTAACAATTTATTCAGAATTATGAATATAAAATAAAATTGACATTGCCACGTGTCTACACTCTCGAGAATCATAAACTGCAATGCCTGATTGGGAAGGGAAGACACCTTTTTTAAATTTATGATAGCATTCATGCAAATTGTTATCACTGCCTAATCAATATTCAATAATAATAATTAATTATATAAGTAAATAACTAACCTATATGAGGAGTTGTCCAATACTGTACTCACAATATTTAGAATGCATAAAATAAGAACTTGAGAACATTAAACTATATATTTCTGTATTACCACAACAGTACAATGTAACATTAGGTACTATACATGTTTCATTGTGGAACTACAGAGGAATACAGTATTTGCATACTTTAGTGTTTTTATTAACTTAACTGAAAAAATATTCATTAAACAAGAGGGTAAAATTCTTTGAAGCCATATGTGAAAGTGAATTACTAATTGATCTCTTTACCTCTGTTTGGTGTTATTGAGAATTTTCTGGCTGAACAACCTATGATCTAATTACCAGAGTTCTGATGTTACACAAGAGCAAACTTTAAACAACTATACACAATCGAGTATCCATTGTGCGTCGCGAGGGTCTCAAACATAACACCATGGAGGTATGAAATAAATCGGCTATCTGTAATAGAATATGTTATGTCAGAAAATCTTACTTTACAAAATTCAGGTCTAATTTCTCCAGACATACAGTATAGTAGTTAGTTAACAGTTCTAATTATTTTCGCACAACTTAGGTCTACTCACATCAATCAAAGATGCAAGACTCCAGAAAACTAATTAAGCATGAAATTAAAGAGATCAAAGAGATCAAGATGGCTGTTACAACCCCGGAGCTTCCAGGGGCGTGCCCTCCTGGTCCCCACCATATGTACGGAAACATCCCTTCCTAAGCCTATGCTTTTCGTTTGGTGCCTTGTTAATGTCGGTATGCAGTCAAGCATGGATGAGATAAATTCGGACACATAGGGTGGCAGGAGTAGTATTGGCGAGCTCTCAATCTTAGCCCTCACTGTGAATTTCACATCTAACCTAAAGGCTAAGATCCTGGACCATAACAGGGGTCCCAAGTCTCCCAGAACTCACAGGAGTCTCCCGAAAATTGGGACGGCCTCCCGCACTCCCGCAAGCAAGCAAGAATCTCCCGGAAATCAACCCATCTCCGCAAATTCATAATTTTGCATCTCACGGAAGTCAGTTACGATGGGTATCCCTATGTGCAGCAAAATAAAATTAAATATGTAAATAAGAAAGCCCATTAACCAGATCAGTGGTGGATTCAATGGAGGGGGAAGCCGGACCGGGCCCCTTAAATATTTCTAAATTATGAAAAAATGGGGTAGAAAAGAAAATTGTATTCTAATTTGGAGAGGGGCATTTCAGGGCATCTAGAGATACTATAAAAATTTCTTACCTAAGCTCCTGGAATGGTGAGGGCTGATGTGGTCTAGACCCACCAGCTGTGAAAGTCCCTCCATTCCCCCTCCCCACACTTGAAATCCCCCATGACCTGTCACTGCAGATCTCCCAGAAATGACTTGCGACCCCTGCCATAAAAAGTGCACCAACCACTTCAATAATCAATGTTTATTGAAATTTACTCTGTCATCAAATGAGTTACTAATTATGCTTTAAATATCAAATGTATAATTTTGATATTAAATCTAATATTAATAATTTAATTTGAAATTAATGTGAGCATAACTATACTATATAGAGGTTGTAAAATTAATATTTAAAACATATCTTCCATCAATTACATGCATATATTCTGGGAAGAATGTAGCTTTCACTGAAGACAAATAACAGGTTATAAATATTTAACATTATGGCATATATATCGCCGACTTCAATATGTTTTTATGAATATTTTTAATGGCACAAATATACCTTAGCATTTCAATCACAACAAAGATAAAAGGTTATTACGTTGTTTGATGAAGAAAGGCTGATTGATTTCTATTCAGATATTAGGCCAAACTAAAAGGTTATGTATCTCATTTCATGGCACATAGGGCTTCAATATAATTTTATGAATATTTTAATGTCACAAAACACCTTGTCATCTTCACTGCAATAAACACCAATTTTCACAAGAGGATACATTAACCTTTGTTAGATAAAAAAAAATTGATCAACGTTTTTTTTTTTAAATATGTATTCACAGGTATTACGCTTTTAACTAAAAAAAACCTGTTCGTTATCTTTTTTTAAGATTAGGCTCAAATTTTATGTCACAAAGATCATTGTTACCACACACACATTTATGTAAGACAGACCATTCCTACTGTTAAGAAGTTATGTATAATACAACGCTAGATATCTGAAGGTCGTAGGTTTGATTCCAAACCGAATAACTTGCTTTCAAAAAATTTAAACATACTAATAATTGGTTTTTTTTTATTAATTTCATTGTTACCTAGACATTTATGTATGATATATTATCTATAAATTTAAAATAAGCATTATTAAACTGTGACATCTACTGGCAGCCGCACTGTACATTAATTATTATCTACCATCTACTATTATTATAATTATATTTTCCGCCATGCTATTTACACCATAATATCTATCTTGTGATAAATCAATGCAGGTAAAACATATCATCATATTTACTAGAAAGAATTTTTATTACTCATTATCTACTACTTTAGACACCGGCTATATATGTATGCCTACGATTACATCTATTACAACTACCCTTAAAAGATCTTTAAGCCTACAAGTCAATCTATAGTGTTCTTGCTTATTCCTTGTCTACCATATGTTACGAAAGGAACACAATGGTCAACTTTTCTGTAGCTATGCTTATATTAGCAAATGCATTCCCTTTGTCCATCTGCCTAACTGGACATGCATCGCCAAGGGGTTGCCATGGCATTACCATGGAGCAACACATGATGGGGTTAAGTAGAATAGAGCTTCATTTCGATATGAGTGATTGAATTATGTGATGCCATAAATAAGCATCAGTCTATCAGATATTTAAACAAGTCATTCCATTTAGATAGTCACATGCAAGTTAATCTACAATATGCTTTTAAAATCTTGGGATATGCCAACTGAAGATCTCAAAGAAATGCCCTTTCCTTGATAACATCCAGCAACATCAAACATGGAAGACAAAGTAGTTCTTATATTATACATTGGGTTCTCGGGGGAGGGAGATGACAATTTCCATCGAAGTCCAGGGGGGGGGGAAGCCCTAGTGGGTGTGGCCCTGTGGCACCTAAAGAAACTGGACATCTTTGGGCCAATTTAAAGCTGTTCTTAGAAGATGTTTTAGAAACTACGCCAAAAAGACTTGGCACAGGCTTTTAATACTGCTGTTGGTATTAAGCTGAAGATTCTCCCCAGAAAATGAATGCTTATCATTACCATCAAAGGGCGCTCATCAAATTTCAAGGCTATCAGCAGATTTTCAAACCCTGAGCGGTTGGTATAGCCTTTACCAACTGCAACCCCACCAAGGTTTGAAGCATAGGCAAAAACTTTAATATGATGTCTGCGAATAATCCACCAGTATCATTTCTCTTGAAAATTTAACTTTATGCCAAAATAATTATAGGTTGACATGTCCTTCCGTGATCACCCATGATTACTGTACCATTGATGTACGAATGAATTAGCATTTCAAATAGCTTCCAAATTTAGGCCACCTTTCACTGCATTAAGTGGGATTATACTCTACATTAAAAAATAATTTAATGACTAGAACAGACATGGCAAAATGTAGGAGAATGTGTGTAGAATTTCAGGAGACAAATTTAACTGTATCCCCAAAACTCCAAAGAGATTAAGGGTTACTCATTAGGCCCTCACCCCTTTAAAATGTACTACCAATTATTTTTGGTTTGCTATTCTCAAAACACAGGGAAAGCCAAGGGGTTAAATAATTCTTGACAAATTGAGAAGTATGGAATAAGGACACCTTTTAGTTTACACTAAAGCATAACTTGTTTTCATAATTCAAGACATGTTCTCTAAAGGTTGTTAAAATGAATTTTGTATTCCATAACATGTTTAGATGAAGTAGTTGTGAATAGGCGTGAACTTCAACCCTTCATTACTGCATCATATGAGACATAAGACACCCAACTTTGCACAATGTATTCTGTTTTTTCTACACCCTATCTATCTATTATTTCATATAGGAAAATATCATCTAATATTAAAAGTAATTTGTAAGTTCATACAGTGAAAAATACTTGGCTATAAATACCAACATCTACACTATTACAGCGTTTCCAAAACTGTGTGACGCGACCAAAAACTATGTTATACATCTAGCCACATGTTTACAATATATGTGAATGTTTTGTGCTTGTTCAGAATGCATAATGACGATAATCTTACCAACTGGACTCATAAACTTCAGTTCAGTTCATTGTATTTTATAGAAAACATTTGTAAAAATTGAATAATTCAGCACATCATGCAAAAGTCTGGTGATTTTTTTTTTAAAGCAACAGATGGTAATGTTTTATTATCAATGGTGCTTAATATTAGGCAAGATTTTTTACAAACCTTTTTTTAGCAAGCTTTTGAGATAGAATGAAGAAGATAAATGTAATATTGAAATGCCTTTACTATTTTTATCAATTGTACTGTTATTCCAGTCTGTTTTTGTTTTGAATAGCCTTTTGCTTTTTTTAACTGACAGATCTTCAAGCATCACAGCTTTATTTTTCTAGATAGTAATCTATCTTTTTAACAATACAATTTATTTTGGCTTATTTTCATCTCGTCCCTCTCTGATGCAGAAATGGACTTCAACTATAACATATCAAGATGTTTCATCAATTACATGAGCTATAGTACAGAGTACAAGAGTGATATAATTACAACACAATGTGTAATGTAACATTATGTGAGAATCACAATTCCAGTCTAAGCAGCAAAGTGCTCCCCTCCCCTTATAATGGAACGATCTGGGTGGGTTCTTTGATAGGAAAGGAAGAACTGCGGAGGCGGCAAAGATTTGTTCCCATTATCATAATCCATCTTTGATTACAGTACCTACTTTACTGCAACATCTTCATAATGATAAAACACTCTTTAAAAATCATCAATACCGGGTTTGTCTTGTACAGTAAATCTATATCCTTTCGTTTTGGTATTTTCATTGCATTAATGTTGTATTTACATGGTATATCATCACATCACAAGTAAACAGCTTTTAAATGGCAGTTGATTACAAGCACTTTATATCATCACCATCATTTACCATACAAACAAGTAAAGGTTTTAACTGCCAAGAATTACATTTTCTCCATTTAACATATTTTATGACAATAACATTTTAATTCATTATAATATTTCTACTATTAAATATAATGGATAAATAATATCTGATATGTCCCAAAGGAGTACTCTTGTGGATGGTTTTATCAAATTTAATCTAGGATGCAAGTGTATATAGCCCTAACATCTGTTTCATCTATATTATTCCTTTTTTATTAAAAAATACAGTAAAACACTGTATTGGTGTGCCCATGCAGTGTTAGCTAGATAAATATCCCATACCTAATTATGCATGTATGAGAAGGTGTGGTAATGAAGAGATAATCATAATAAAAAAATGTAAATTTAATGTATTCTTGAGAGGTAAGGTCTTTTTATCACTTCATCGTTGACACATAATGACATCAAGTGTTAGTAATCCTACTTGAAATATGTGTAATTTTTGTCGGACTTAATAAACCATATGACCCTGGACTGTTATTGCTTCATAAACAGTGTGTATCAATCATAATCAAACACAAAATGCATTTCAATTATGTATTGCTAACTATATGTTGGTTTTAAGTCTTCCCTTATTTAACACTAAACATGGCAATTACTATCACCTCAGCATAGTTCATACTGTTTCACAAATCCATAAACCTCCTACATATAAATAACAATACCATGTATTCTCAATTATAAGATGAGGCTTAAAATAGAAAATTAAAATTGAAAAACATGGGGTCATCTTATACGTACAACACACAAATTGTTGAATTTTACTGATGTTCCTCTTATGTGCGGATCATCTGTAACACCCGAAATGAAGTTAGCTGTTAGTATGAATGAATGCAATTAATAGGTATTTGTAATACAATGTATCACAAATATTTTACACTAAAAATATTATACACTATTATACACTAAAATATTACAGCAGAATTATTAACTTATCAGATAAGAACAGATTTCTCTAATTAAAGACCACTCCAATTTAAAGACATTTCTGTAGTCCCAAATTAACAATTATGTTGTTTATCTTTATTATTCTAATTTGAGACCAAAGCTGCTAAAGACCATGGAAACCCCCAGTCCCAAAATTGTTCTTTAATTGGAAGGGGACCTGTACTGATAAGAAACCCCTAAGAATATTACAAGTATAGTGAATAAAACTGTTTATTGGTTCTACAACAGCTACCACTTAAGGCAGAAGTGTCTGTCGGAAGATTTCCACAGTTTTTTTTTTACTTTGTACTACTACCAACATAGACGAATTATTACCAAAACTGTATGTGCTTTAAGAATATTACTTATTTATGACGAAACATTAATTTTCAATTTTATGTTCAACTTTAGAACCAATAAACAAAACTTGGGACATTACGAAGTCAATTTGCAACTATATTATATTAACAACCTTCCAATTTTACAATTTGATTCAATCATGCATACATTTACATGATTATGAGCTTAAATGAGACTCAAAGTAGTTTAAAACAGTTGACCTTTCAAGGAGAGTAGATCCTCCAGGACTCAATTTTATAGTGGTTAACATCACTAAGTAAGGTTACCACATCATCACTATGGTTACTACATTATCATAATTTTTGATGAACAACAAAAAAAATAACTACAGGAGTTGTATTTGAGTCTGGGTAGGCATTTCATTTTTAATTATTTTTTGTGTCAATATTTATTGACCAGAAATTACTATACCTGGCACTACTATTAGTATATTAAATAGCTTATTACATAAATTTAATATTACTACTTTATTATTACTATTATAATGTCCAGCACTGCAACAGTGAGTATTTTACCTGGGTACAAATCACTATCAGTAAATGCAGGAATAATACAAAGGGTCAGGAGAGACCCAATCGAACACAAACAATAAGAGCTATCCTTCTTGAGTTCAAGTTCCCACTTTATTTATCCAGATGCCCAGTAACAGAGGGTTGTTCTTCCTTGTAACTGTGCACATAATTATACAATATAGAATATAAAATTATAGGATTTAAACATTTGGTTGTAAAAATAAATATACCTTTAAAAATGAGATATTTATTATTATGATGCAAAAACAATAAATATTGACATCCCACCACCCACCTCCTCCCCCACCCCATAAATTTTACTCCAAAACCCTAACCAAAGGGGCCAAGGCAGTGCTTTGGTTTGCACCACTCTTAGTTAGACCTGTTCACCACCTGTTGGAAATCAAAAAAACTTCTGACTTGAGTTTGAGCATATCCACAGCACTTGTTACTTGTTGCTTTTTTTTCTTTCAGTTACGAAGCATTTTAAGTTTTTCCCTGGTCATGGTCAACATGCTTTTGTGCTGCAGTCATATTGGAGCAGTAGTAGGCAACCCGGCACCCATAAATACTTCTGGGTGGAAGGAGGCAATGAAGATAAAGTGCCTTGCTCAAGGACACAAGTGAGATGCACAGTGAGGGACTGAAACCCCAGACCTCATGGTTGGGAAACCAAACCATTCCCATTGCGGCAAACCACAAAACGCTTCACTGAGACCCTCCAGTCTGATAGGCCTAACAATGAACTTCTTAAAAGTATCTATGATCAACCCTAAACTTCAACAAATTACGCTATTATTAGGAACTCCCTTATATAGATCGTTTATTGGATTGTGAATTTCATTGGAGAACATTGATGAAAAGTTTATTACAAGGTGTTTATTCGGATTAGGTAAATCTTATGGTAGGTATATTCTTTCAAGTACATCAATGGTTTACTTGAAGAAACTTAATGGGTATTGCAGGGATGTCACCAGCTTTTTGGACTGCCGGTCGGCGTTTTCCCGAGGGAGGGGGGTCGCCGTATTCGTGGAAGCTCTTAAAAACCAAAAGGCCTAAGTCAAGTAGGCCTAGGCCCGAGGCTAGCTGACGCAATTCTTTTAGGCTAGGCCCAGGTAGGCCTAGGCCAGAATTTGAGGAATGCAACAAAACAGATGAAGATGAGACTTACTGTAGGCCTAATTAAATTCAATAGTTGACATGCTTTGTTTTAGATTAAAAAATAATAATAAACAAATCCCGGTGACAAAGCGTCGATCCGACTGTACCCAGCCGCAATTGCCGTAATTTCACATGTTTGATGATTACCACGATGAATGTGTATGTCACCTGTCTCTTATACACATCTAGATGTGTATAAGAGACAGGTATATACGTTCTTGATCATCGTAATG
>NW_022718003.1:101260-111442 GCF_011630105.1 Anneissia japonica | reverse complement strand
CATGTTTGACGATTACCACGATGAATGTGTATGTCACTGATTCATGTGCACTCATTTATTTATTTTTTGTCCATTTACACACATTATATATCAATTATAACTAAAAGTGAAAAACTTAAAATACAAATTGAAAACAAAGTAAAAAATAAAACATAAATCAGGTTTCGTAAATTTTTAATAATCTTCCTGCCCCGGATCATGCTCTCATAATAAAAGACTTGAATGGTCACAATTTCAACTTTAACCTTTGAATGTGTACAGCAACCGTGTCATGCCGCCCATGACGTTCGCTATGACTCAACTGGGCCTAGGCTGTTCAGTTAGCGATGAGCAGGGCAGTGCAGTATTTTGTTACAATTAACGTAACCATGGAAACATTTATTGTATTCTTCTTGTCTTTATCTATCGATTTAGCTTGTCTATTGTGTTTAGGTAAACTAATTATTTTGTTACAATTTGTAAACTGTTGAAATAATAGTGGTGGTCGGGACCCTGTAAATCCTGGTCGGAAATGTCGAGTGCTGGACGGGCCTGTCCACCACCGACCAGCGTGGTGACATCCCTGGTATTGAGACCCACATATATGATGAGCAGACTCTAGGTAGATTTTTAAAAGATGCATTTAGAATCAGTTTTCACTATTTATCTTGTAATAAATTTTTATTAAAACTATAAGTATGGCGCATGGCATTTGCTGGGCTCTCTAAAATACTTTATGAGAGAAACTTAATAGGTATTGAGGCCTGAAAATAAGATAAGCAGACTCTAGGTGAATTTTTAAAAGATGTACTTAGAATCTGTTTTCTCTATACATATATACATTTATCTTGTAATATATTTTGTTTTAAACTGTAAGTACAGGGCATGGAATTTGCTGGTCTCTATAAAATATTATATGCAGTGTGTCAACTGACACAGTCAGTCAATGACGACCTGATGGACATAAGATAGAGGACGGTTAACAAAAAAAGTAAAAGTACAATAATATAGTATAGTATAATAATAAACAAACTGTCGTCATCAAAAGGATGAAATGTGGCCATTATTGTCACCTAAAACTAAAAAGTACAAAACAAACAGTTTTACAAAGGGGAAAAAAGAGCAAAGGTGTTGAGGTGAGCTTAGATGTGAGGTGCTTATTGACAGCCTTCTTGAAAAAAATGTCCACTGCAGATGGAAAGCATAATAGATGGAGGTGGCTTCATAGTTTATTGCAATTAAAGACAATATCATCTTAAAACAAATAATGCCAAATACTTATCCATCAGTTTTTTTTTTTTTGGCCATATTGGATCTAGAACTCAAAACTGCAGGCCAAAGTTTACCTGGAAACAAAGTCAAATCACTAAATGTTTTAATTGATGAGGACCTTAAAATGGGCAGCAATAGATCATCAGCACCTGACATCATATATCCATAATCCTTTTTGGTTCACCACGTTCTAGGGCAAACAAAAGCATGCAAGCATGCAACAGTATAGCATTTATCAAACAGATGTACAAAAAGATAGAAATACGGGATAAAAAAAAAATAGAAAAAGAAAAAAAAATCATAACAAAAACAATTCTTTTCCGTTGGTGCAGGAAAGGCCAATAATAATTAATTATAATAATATTCAAATTTATTTAGCACCTCAATACCAGTGGATGCAAGGTGCTATAAAAGAGTCGTAAAATGTTAACCCTCTGGATACCGGTTGATTCTTTTGTAGTGCAAACCCTTGAATACCTGATTCTTTTGCAGTGTAACAAGGTTTTTCGTGTTTTTTGAGTATACGTCGTTCTGGTGGATTTTTTGGAACTTTCTATAAATTATACAGAAAAAAGTTTCAAAAACACAGAAAGCTTATAGAACAAGCTTTCACTTGATGTATAATTTATATTTTTAGGAATTTTTTTTTCATAAAATAATATAATATAATATATATAACATAATAGAAATGACAGAAAAATGCTACATAAAAATCGTCAGCAAAAACCAAATAATATAATATAATATATATATATATAATATAATAGAAATGACAGAAAAATGTTACATAAAAATCGTCAGCAAAAACCAAAAAAAAAAAAAATTATAGCCAAAAAAAAATTAAAAAAAATATAAAACATTCTTATTCCACACAGTTACATAATTTATTTACCCAACCATCCATAACTATAAGCACGATCTTTCCATTCAAAAGCGTCGACCACCCTCACATTTCTAGGCCTAGGCTCATCTTCATCAAGAACATCTCCGCCGTCAGAACTGCTTGAAGCCCCACCGTCATCATCGCTAATAGGCACGTCTAAGTCTCGCACATCTAAAAACTCGCCTTCATCGCTATCTAAATCATAAATCAGGTCAATGGCTTCCTCAGCTGTGTACACATCTTGTGCGGCCATTTCGAAAAAATTTTTGAAATTAATAACGATTTCAAATTGATATTTCTAAAAATTTTTATACAAGCGCATGTGAGTTCTTCACAGATTTCGAAAGAAAAAAGCTTCACGCATGCATGTTCAAAATTTCTGATGTATTGGAGCTAAAATAAAAACAGAAGAGCGATTTGAAAACCACCTATTTTTTAGTCACTAAATTTCGACTGCAGTCGAAAATGGGAATCCTCGGTTTGAGGTCAATTTCGACTAGAGTCGAAGACGGTATCTAGAGGGTTAAATGATGATATGTTTTAATAGCCTATAGTAGTCCCTGATAGTAGTTCATACCTGAATCATGTAAAGTTGGGCTATTCTGTATTCTTCCACACTCATGGGGAGTGGGATACGATATTCTTTTATCAGCATTTTCAAAGCCTCATTGAGTAGTGTAGAGAATAGGTCATCTGGTTTTGCTCCTATTTCAAACACTTGTGTAGCTTTTGCACCATGTTTAGGTTCAAATTCATTTTCCTGAGAAAAGAAAATATAAATTAATTACATTTATATTCAATTATTTATTTTATTTACTATGCTCAGCCCATCGATGTTTTGATGAATCTCTACAGAGTACAGCAAATTAATATCAACCTAGCTGGTTATTGAAATAAATAATTTATGTAAGTATATACATATATAAATTTGAATAAATAATATTCATAGGGATTATACTATCTATTTATATCAATAAACATACTATAATCATTAAAAATACCTACAGTACTGTACTATAGATGATTTAAACAATACATTCATTATAAAATGAATATTTCATATTTGACAATTTAAAATTAAATAGATTGCATTGGAAAATTGATACATACATGAAATAAAATAGTTCATGATTCAAATTTCAATAAATTGTTACAAATTGTACACTATGCATTTCATATATTCAATGGTCAAATTGGTATTATTAGGGACCTTGTTGATCCAAAGCAAATATTATGAAATTACAATCTCAAAGACTGTTATGATAGCTGGATACCTGTTGAGACACAATTGACAGTAAAGCAGACCTTTCGGACAATACTTGTCCTTGGTCAGTGAGGAGTATAATACTATAGTTATGCCTACTGTTTACTCTATGGGTATAAAATCCATGGACTATGGAAATAAAGTGAGGTGGTGTGGCCATGCATAATGCAGCATGTACGGTAGTTTTTTGTCTGGTGGAATGGTGGGATAGTCATATAAAAGAAGAAATGGTGAAAACAATACGGATGAGAAAGCTACCATGGCGTTATCGCACAAATCAGCTGGTAAAAAAGCCTAGTGAATAGAAACCGTGTGCAAGTAGTAATTTTACATGATCCACTATAATAGATGTACTGTAATTGTCCCATTAAAGTGACATCACAACAAATCCTGAATGTGGCCCACAAATAATAATCAAAAGTTACCTGAATAAATTTAATATTAAAACTTAAGTGTTCAGTAATCACTCCACCCTACCGGTAGGTATGACACTTGACTATGCCAATACAAAACCAAAAAAATAACAACATTCCAATTTTGGCCTGGACGTGCTCTGCATATTTGTCACAGAGGGAAGGGTTCCAAGAACATGGAGTTCAAAAATGTTAAACCAGAAAAAGAAATGAATAAACTGATGGAAAGAATCTGACCAAGAATGGAAAAAACTAATCAACCATAACCAGGAACTTTCGCTTACATGGCAAGTGCCACACTACAAAAGTACTGATTGACAGTACTAAATAAATGTGACCGGCTCTAGCAAATCCAGCCATTTGAAGAAAAATTAAAAATTAAATTAATTCTTTAAAACAGTGTTTACTCGATGGAACTTTTTGAGTATTAGTAAAGATATAGATATTTTAATTCACTGGATATCAGCAATGTTTTGAGAAAACAGCTTCCAAACACTCCAAAATCAATAGTTTATATACACCTTTCAGTTAATCATTTAGTGATTGATATTTTGCAGAAATGTTTTTCAATATATCTTCTTTTATAAAATTCAAAAAAACCTCAAAATTTTTTCTGATTCTCAAACGCTTTGGGTGCTTGTGCAAAATAAAAAATTGCAACAAATAGCGGGTTTTGGAATGGAATGGAATGGATTTATTTGGTGTAAACACCAAGGATAACCCACGAAAGTCTGAAGAAGACTTATTTCCAGTGGGGTCCTTCTGGTGGTGATTGGACAGTACACCGAGAGACAATCCCCTACTCTTTTCCGAAGAGTGTACTGCGTTCTTTAACGTGCACATGGGCCATAAATGCACACAGGACCAACGGCTTAAACGTCTCATCCAAAAGACAGTGCGCTATTGTAACTTGTTTTTCAGCCCTCTAGCTGAAAGACAAGGAGAGGCAGCGATGGGAATTGAACTGGGAACCTAGAGATCTCCACAGTTCAACGCACACACAGTGGCTACCACCAGATTAGCCAACTGAGCTAAGCTGCTCTCTTTTGCCAAAGACAGTCACAAATGTGCAATAATTTATAAGATTAAAAAAAAAACAATTGCCAGTAGGCCTAATGAACCAGAGCCTATTAGAGATGATACTTTTAGAATTGGAAACTGGAATTACTTACCTACTGTAGAGAATACCTGTAAAAGATATCTACAAATATCACTGATTAATAATATTGCCGAGTGTTATACTCCTACACCCATGATCCCCTGGACACATTACTGTATACATGCACATATGAATATAGCTGATACTCTACGATATTTTCCTCATCAATATATCGCCTGTTTCGATAAATGCACAGTTTGTCACAAGGTGATAAATGAATATTCTGCAACAGCTCAACTACCTTTTTATAAGCGATTGATTACAGAGAGCCAAGAAATCAGTAGACCAATCTATATTCTCACTTCTGAGAACCTGCATTTTTTCTGATATATTATTACATTACCAACAAGAAACATTTGAGGTAATATTGTAGGTAAGGCAAGACTTTTTTATACCTTTTTTTAACAATGATTTTGAATAAAAATATAATATATATTATATATATAAAACGCACCTGAAAAGTTTTTCATTACTTTTATTACACCCATCGCTGCCTTGGAATCTCCAAAAACAAGATATATTTCTTCTTAATTATATAAATTTAAAAGTATTTAACCATCCCATCACTACACTGTTTACATTCACCAATAAAATTTTATTTATATTTTCTCCTCTGTCTCGATGTTTTTGGCAAAACTATTTACTAAATAAGAAAACAACATTTTATTTTTATATTTTTTTACCTCTTCTGACGATGTTTAAAAATTAAGTTCGCGAAACAAGGTATAACAAAAGTCTCGCCTAGGCAGAAGAGGTTAAATTTAAAATCATTTGCTATACTTTATGGATTCAATATACAGGGCTGGAAAAAGTGCATGACCTCGTGACCGACAGTAGGAGGCAACATGAATATCCTGGTGGAGGCATTTTGGGGAAAAAAGAAAATGTTTGGCTATATAGCTACGGTCGCCAACCTTTTACTTTTAGGACCCATAATTTTGTGCCCTAGCTTCCCACGACCCAAGATCTTGAGTTATCATAGAAGTATCGTCCAAGATATAAAATATACAGCCAATGTACTGTAATACAGTGGAACCCCCTACTGTACTTTGGGACACCACTAATTTGTGAAACGAGGGTAATTATATCTATAAACACTACGGCCAACCCCTATTAAGGGGACACCTCTATTAATTAGACGGGGACACTTTCTAGGTGTGCCAAATGGTTAAATCAATACATAATTCAACAACTATTAAGGGACACTTAATTTTATTATTGCATCTCCAAATGGCACATTTTGAGCAATAAACTTCACATCAAACCAGCATTGTCTTCCCTGAATCCGGTGTGAACACTGTATACTGTAGGCTCTTGATTCTGAATTAATTTGTTTAATTAAGGGCTAAAATATTTTTTGAGTTGCTCTCATGGGCCAAAGATTATTTGAGTAATGAAGCAACTCGTTACAATGTTTTTGGTAATTTCAAATTCTACTTTTTGTTGTGCTACACAACAATTAGGGTAATTCTGTAATTCTGTAACTTCAAGCAAAGAATACATATCAACATTCTATTCACACCCTAGTTGTCACAATATAAAGAGAATGTTAAAACAATAAGAAACTGCATTTGGTGTATAATAAATGTTAGTAATCGCATATTTTATAAACCATAAGTTAGCATAATGCTAATACTGATAGTTAAACAAATTAAATATATTAAATTATTTAGGCATGTTATGCTACCAACAACCGTTGGTAGCATAACAGATAATTTGAAATAAAAGTATACATAATAATCATAAGAGAATCACTAATGGGCACTGACCCCAAAAGTACTGTAGAAATACAGAAATAGTAACACTTCTTGTCGGAGTATGTTTTGTTGATGCAGACAAATATGGGTATATAGAATGACTAGGAAATAGGTGTGATATCGAAATTCCAAATGAGCAAAAGTTATAAAGATATCCTATTTTCTTTCCTCTATTACTTATAGTACTGTATGTAAGCCCAGAGTTTTTTTAAAAAGTTGTATCAACATGTCTTTAGGCTTCATCAGTACTGTATTGCAAATACATCAGGAGTTAATTAGTCAATTGATTGGATTCTGTATCATCGTCACACTTATAGTGTAATTTTATAACGACTATACAATAATTAATTGATATAGAGGAAACACAAAATACTGTAAAGGGAAAACTAGGGGGAAAAATGCATCGGAAAATATGAGGGAAAATAGCCTGGGGGGGGGGGGAGTAAATCCCCGAGTAGAAACAATTCTTGGGAAAAATTAGCAGGTGGCATTATTATTAAATTTTGACAGAAGTCATAAAAAATATGGTTTTTTTTTTTGTAATATTTTGGTCACAAGATTAATATAATGTATACATCATTCAATGGATATTTTTCATAGCTTTTTCATGATACCAAACATATTGCGATTAAATATTTCAGTTACAAACTAGCTTTAAAATAATATTTTTGGATAAAAACTAAAAAAATAGTCATTTTTTGGTCAAATTTCGTACTAAAATCCAAAATTCAGCATGGCAACAGCCCAATCCGTGTGAGCCAAGGCCTGTTGATGAGAATTCACCAGTTTTCAAGGAAGTATCAGATAAAAACTTATTTAGCTTTTAAATATTTCTCATAAATAATTTAACAGTATTTAAAAATTTAGCCAAAAGAGTCATAAAAATAAGTTTTTTTGGTACTTTTTGGGTCACAACATTAACATGTCATCATACAATACGCATCACTAGATAGATAATGTTAAATGCTTTCGTATGATACCAAATATATTCAAATTGAATCTTTTTATTAACATACTAGCTTCAAATCCAGAATTCAGCATGGTAATAGCCAAAGCATGGCAATAGCCAATTTGTGTGAGGTAAGAGCTGTTGATGAGAATTCACCTTGCTGCCAGCTTGTTGTAAAAAATGATGCCAACAGAAAATTTATTTTGAGCAATTTTAATCTGATGGCCACCCATCTAATTAAGACGGAGATCAAAACAATTTAGTATATTGTCAGAGCGTATTGTCGTCAGACTGAAAACTATAGGAACAGTATTTTAAATGCATCTGTTAAAAATTTGTGCAGGAAATATTTGCAAACCTCAATTTTAAATTTTTTATGCTAAGAATCTTAAATTTGGCCTATACTATAAAAATTAATTAATTAAAATGTACCTTAAATTTTGTATCTAAAATTTGTATTCCGTCATTTTTTTGGTTCCCGAGCCCTGTGGGAGAATATTTTTATATTACTATACAGGGAAATTAGGTTAAAAAAATAAATTACATAAAGAAAAGATGTATCTATTCGATACATACATTTTTTTTGTGCTTAAATTCATATCAACTCTGTGTACTGTTGGATGAGACTAAATTCAAAATAAATAAATAAACAGTAATTCACACCTAATCTTAGTTAATATAAATTATTTATCTAGCAATCTGCTTAAATATATTATCCTTGCTGACTTAATATTGCGCTGTCTTACTTGAGTTCATTTGCTCACTCACTGAACACAGTAAGGTTTCAGTTTGTCGTGATCACACCAAGTAGCAATCTTAAAATATCAAAGGTTACTCTGAGCTCCAGAGCAAAACGAATGTGGCAACGTTGATACAAAATATAGTTTCTAAGGTTTTAGGCTGGAATCGATGCATTTTTGACAGCATATTCCTGTTGTTTATTACTTGTGATATCAATTTACAATGTTAAATTGATATATAAGATGTCAATGGCCTTGCTAGTTAAAAAAAAGTCGCATCGATTATATTCCAACCTCTCAATTATTATAATAAGCTTTGAATATGATAATTACTCTATAGAATTTATGATTCTACTGTAGTTAGATAAGAGATGTAGGAATATAAACTTTATCACAGTATACTGTACCAAGCTTTATCCACTCTCAGATTCTATGTTACAAATACCTGTCATCTGCCAACATATGGGTATGATATGATATCATCATGCCTATATAAGGGAAATTTACACATGTCACATCAAACCTTTATAACAATCCTCACTGATGATTTTATCATTTTTGAATGTACTATTTAAATATTAAAATAATATATTTTCCTGAGTATATATTATACATATGATATTCAAATTAGGTTTATTCAGTGTAGATAGAAGTGCAGCACCATAAACACAATATAAACAAATAGAAATAACAGTGCTCAAGTATGAACATGTTATTAAATCATATCAAGCATAGCTCTTCAAAGAAAAGTTCCTTATTTTCAGTTGTATTGAAAAGCGCATCTGGCAGGATTCAAACCTGCAACCTCTCGCTATCAAGGCGAGTATCAAACCATTAGACCATTATGAATTCTAAGCTGTGACCTATAACCTTTTCTAGCTTAACTATGTGTGAGCACTTCAGTCAGTTGTACGAGAGAAAGTGCCTGGGGTTAGATCTGGGCGTATACTGTACCGTCAGGTCTCCATAGTCTAATGGTACAGTACGATACTCACCTTGATAGAAAAAGGTTGCAGGCTCCAATTCTGCCTGATACTTTTTTTCAAACAACTGAAAATAAGGTAGAGGGTTCAAATGTCCTTAGGCAAGGTATATATATCAACAATTGCCTCCCCTCCCTTCTCTTGATGGTACCTGGTGTGATATAAATGTTCTATATTAAATTTACTCAGTCTATACACCATTTTCACTAAATTTGGAATGAAAATTTCCTTTACTGTAACCTGACATTGGCAACCACCACTGGGGGATTTCCAGGTCTAGCATTTCACTCTACTTAGTTACCATCATGGAATAATTAAACGATAAAACTAAATTACTAATGAGCACGAATATTTTAAAATGAAAAAAAAACCCGAAATGTTTATTAAAAACAAGTCTAAGTCTTAAAAAGCTATTTCAATGTTTACAGTACATACAGTAATTAGCATGATTGTATGTGTTGTCTACTGCTGCTACTGCAAAGGTCTAGCGGCGTGCTCTGTTTACAACTTAGCCAGCTGCTCAGGCTAGGCCGCTGCAAGTCCCCCAGTGAGTTGTGAGACTTGGTGGCGCTGTTTCAAAATAATCCCGATAAAATTGTCTAAAACTGGTTTAAGGGACCGGGAAGTTTTCAATGATTCCAATATTTCCAATGGCAAAGCAAATCATGTGAAAGAAACCAATTTCGACATTCAGATGTGAAAAGCACTATATCAAATGCTAACACTATTATTATATAACTAATTATAACTATTATATTAATTTTAATATCATTACATGTATAT
>NW_022718003.1:61088-101223 GCF_011630105.1 Anneissia japonica | reverse complement strand
AATGCATTTTAAAATGTAACATTAATTCATAAAATTATGTAAATTTTAATATTACCCAGATTGCTTTATCAATTAATTTATTGAACATTTAATTGGTAAAAGCAATCTGGGTAATATTCTATTTAATTCATTCAATTCGTTTAATGATTCATTAATTAATTTTAGCATTAATTTAGTGCTCTTTACCGGAGTCTCTAAGCGCTTTTTTTCCTGATCATGGATACAACCATACAAACCGTACAACCTCCTCCACTCCCTGAGGAGTTGAGGAGTTTTCCTAGTTACGCATGTATTCAGCACTACGAATTCATTCCGAATCATTCACCTCCTACCAGGTACCCATTTATATTCCAGTGTGAAGAGAAGCAAAGGGACAAAGTAAATTTTTGATTTAACACCAACGGCCACACCCAAACTTTTCCAGTGAGCTTCCAAAAACCTTCATGCACTGCTTTAATATCACTTTATTTTCAGTTTTTTAATATTAGGCCTGCTTTTTACATACACAGTATGACTCTGATCAGTATCAGGACGTAAAAAACAAGGTGTTTTCTAGCCAAATATGTTTGGTGGGCCGCACACATGTAGGGTTTTTAATTCATTTTTGCAGGCTGTAAAAAAAATTACTATTGGGCCACATGCTGCCCGTGGGCTACAGTACACTTTGCCCACCTGTGCTTTAGCCATGCCATCCTCTCCATGCCGTCATAAGTGTCTTGCCCAAGGACACAAGCAGTGCGACAAGCGTCGGTCTCGAACTCCCGATCTCATGACCAGAAGTCCAACACCTTACACGCTGCACCACACACTCCTAAGGAAGCATGTTGAGAGAGATTGTTATGTTTTACTTTTGTACTATTAATTTTGTTTTCTTATTTAGCAAATATTTTTGCCAAAAACTTTCAGACAGAAGAGAAAATAAAAATTTATTAGTGAATGTAAACAGTATAGTAATGGGATGGTTAAATGCTTTAGATTTATATAATTAGGAAGAATACATATCTTAATTTTCGAGATTTCAAGGCAGCGGCGTGTGTAATAAACATTTTCCCTTTTTCGTGGCGATGGGTGCGCTTCTTGGACAAAAATAAAATTTTATTTTTATTCAAAATCATCATTATTGGTGGCAGTGGGTTCGTGAAACAAGGTATATAGTGAATAGTCTCACCTTATGAACACGAAGGTTTTTCGTTTGTAGACTATATTAGTTCAATTCATAATTATTACAGGTAAGTACCAATAATCCGCTTGAAAGGGTAAGTAGTAATAATCTCAACATGTTTGTATGCTTAGCAAATTAAATTATGGTAATACCAGTAGTGTAAGTGATATAAATGATACCTGAAATGGGGCTCTACATGTTAGGCAAGACTTAATTAAACCTGATTCATGAACCTACCGCCCGCTGACAATGCTCATTTCAAAATAAACATTAAAATAACATTTTGGGCCTGCTTTGGACATACCTGCCATCACCAAAAAATGGAAATTTCAGGAAAACAAAATATTTTTTTAAAATTTTTTATTACAATTGCCACAGATGTATATAAAATCTCTCAACAAAGAAATCTATTTTTGTCTAACAGTAAAAACAAAACAGCCAGTTAACCTGATTACTGAACTGTTCCAATGGGCTTACAGTAGCTCAGTCATCTAATCTGGTGGTAGCCACTGTGTGTGCGCTGAACCGTGGAGATCGCTTGGTCCTCGGTTCAATTCCCATTGCTGCTCTCCTTGTACCTTACAGCTGGAAGGCTGAAATGCAAGTTACGATAGCGCACTGTCTTTTGGATAAGACGTTTCAGCTGTTGGTCCTATATACATTATGGCCCATGTACATGTTAACGCAGTACACTCTTCGGAAGAGTAGGGGATTGTTTCCCGGGGTACTGCCCAATCACCACCAGAAGGACCCCACTGGAAATAAGTCTTCTTCAGACTTTCGTGGGTTATCCTTGGTGTTTACACCGAATAAATCCAATCCAATCCAAATTGCAACATCACACTTTTGCGACCTATGAGGGTCTGAGGGCATCTTTAATTACATTTTCTAATTGAATTTATATTTTCATCTATGCCTAATATGCTTTTTGCAAAACTCTTTCTGATGCAAAACTCCTTCTGATGATCTTTTTGAAGCTTAAAAACTATTTTTAAAAAAAAGTCTTGTTGTGTGCTACTTGGTAATATAGTTTCATTTGTTTCATCCCGTAAAAGGGGTGTAGGTGACACATTCCCTCATGGTGCCAAAGATCTGGCCAAAAGCGCTCCTGAACATCCCAATGAGCAAACGTGGCTGGGGAGATCAGGCTTTCTGCACTGCCGGACCAAAGCTCTGGAAAACTTTTTTTGTTTTGTTTTTCGAACATTAAACATGTGTGGACAGCACACAAGCAGTGACTGTTGCAATGGTGCCATATAAATGGAATAATTGATTGATTGATTGATTGATAGATAGATATTATTCCTGCAAAGTTGATCCCAATTGGACACTGGTGTATCAAGGGCTATGCACGGAGGCACTTTATTCCCCCAAAAAAAAGCTTCCCTCCCCCCACCCCCGAAAATGTTCAAAACAAAAACATTATGCTCAAGTAATTAAAAAGCACTTCATATCTTTTTTCAAAGCTAGCGCCTTCTCACTAAATCATCAGGTCCTCCCCCCCCCCTTTTCACATTCGCACTCCACCATCAGCCCCTCACCCATTTCAAAACTCCTTAATACCCCACCGCAATTTGGTAAACTAGAGATTTTACTGTTGAAGCTCAGATTTGTGGGAGAGCAGGTCATAAATTACTGGCAAATGATGAGGAGCAGTATGGTGCAAAAATATTCATCATCATCATCATCATGCCAGCATGCACAAAGAGACAATATAAAATGAATGAGAATGATGTAAATTATATCTTTTTATGCGGATGTTTTTGCTCACATGTTTGTTTTAGCCATGCTAAAAAATTATCACAATATGGGGGAACATTAAAATTGTTGAAAAACGAAGTAAAAATTAGGTACATGGAAATTATATGCACAAGAAAAAATACTGAAAGATAATATTTTGCAAGTTAGAAATTTGTATGTCCGGAATGCCTAATAAGATCACAAACCCGCTTTGTTGCACATACATGGGAGGCATATTCTCGTGATGAATGACTTCCATTGAGTTATTAAGATCTAGATCTGATTGAAATACTGGCCAACACTCCAATGGAGTCAAACAGACAGGAGGTTATAATAAGCTAATAGGTTGAGTACCATTACTAAAGCTCGGTAATAGTTTAATATGACAGGTTTATGTGAAAAAAACATATATGGGCATGGAAATACCATATCATACCACAAGCAAACCACAGATTTCAGTAACTTTAATAGTGATCAGCTCATTTATGTGATCAGCTTATTTATGATCCCATTTATTTCTACAGTATTGTGACATTGTATCAAAAAGACAATAAGAGAGCCACAGAGGACAGAAACTACTCTGTGCCTTGGACCATGGAGACTTTTGTAGCATATGGTTCAGTTCTATAGTCCATCAAGCAGCTCTCTCAGATAGTTTAGCATCTTTCTTAACCAACGTTTAAGCTGTTTGTTATGTCTACAACATGGTCCATTTAAAAGCGATAAAAAACAGAGTAGAAAAACAGAATAGACAGTATCCAACAGAATTGTCAGTTATTATTTGTCAACAAATATTAATTTTCTTCTCTGTGTAGACGATTTTAGTAGAATCATTAAATTTGCTATTAATAATGTGTACTTTTTTAGATCCTCCTCTGCAGATCTTTAAAAATGAAGCTTGCTAAAAATTAAAAAAAAAAATTATATAAAAAAAAGTATGTAAGTTCTCAGGTCACTACAGACAGTGCATCTTAAAAAAAAATTAATATCAAAACAACAGTTGCATTTATGCTGGTACAGGTCAGTGATAAATAACATAAAAATACATGAAAATATGAGTCTTTTAAAATCATAGCTTTGCCATCAATAATACAGACACAAATTCTACAGAAAACACATAATAAATAAACCAGATTTTGAAGATTATACTGTAGGTCACAGGATAAAATATTATTATGTATTCAACACTGCATTTAATATACTTCCAAGTCAGTGTTGGATCTGTCTGTACCAATACTGACCACACTTATTCATTGCTCATTCATTCATTATTCAAGTCTTGATAAGAAAGCAACATAGCGCAAATAGCGTGGTATCAAGCCAGTGTGTGTGTGAGCTCAACCATGGAGATTTGTGAGTTCCTGTTTCAATTCCATAGCTGCTCTCCTTTCACCTGAAAGGCGGAAATGCAGCGCATAGTCACTTGAAGACATTTTAGTTGCATCCTCCATTGAGTGGTGGATCTAATTGCTGCTGACAGGAGGTCCAACAAGTTTGACAAAAGGGGGAGGGGAAGGGGAAGGGCCATCCTGGCTTCTTAGGTCCTGAAGAAAAAACCCCTGTTAGGTCAAGTTGGAGTGATTTTATGGGTTAGGATGGAAAAAAATGTGCATTTACTGGAAAAAGTAAATTAGAGATCGTGGCGCCATTTTCCACCTGAACGGCAGTCTTTTCTAAATTTATTTGGGATTTTTTATGTTTATATAAACAATTTTAACTGATGGGAAAAACAGACAAAAACAAAAATGCAAGAACTCTCAGGTTTCATCTGTCCATCACCACAACATTCCTGTACCTCTACTTGGTGCAGGGGCGGATCCAGAGATGTGTGAAAGGGAGAGCCTGATCGAGAGACAACATTACCCTACCACACTACCACAACACTACTACTATTTTTGTTTTCTGGACACCTTGAAATAACCTCTGAGGCATGTTGAGCGATCAATACAGAACTGCAATACTGTATTATTATTAATGTAAAATTGTTTGCTGGGCAGTGATTTGAATAAATACATTTTTTTTAATTAATAAGATGTTTTATCAGTAGGCCCTACCAAAATTATTTACAAATTTAAAAAAAAAAAAATTTAAAAATTAAATATTTAAAAATTGTTTTGTTTGCATATTATTTTCCAATGTATTAGGATTTTATTTTATGCACTTTTTAATTAATAGCTTTTTTGTTTAATACACGACACAAAGAAACTAAATGTGCTGGTTTGTGGTTGGTTTACTCTCAGTAATACAAGTTATTCATTTTAATAATAAATATCAAGGTTGTTTAATAGTCGGCAAGGCAGAACCTGAGGTTTTTCACGGCACGTAAACAAACAGGAATTTCACGCCCCAGTGAATCGATAGCTCCAGATTTGACATGGTGGAAGCTTTAGCTTCAAGCTTGGTTCATCTATCCTTCCGTACGTTGAAAATTAGCAAATACTACAGCTTGATTTTAAGACCACCGCGATTTTAGTCAGTAAGATACACTCTTGTATAATAATATTACCTAAAAATTATCAGGAATTTACTTACCAAATCCACCTAACAGACCGGATAAATAAGCATACCCTCTCGATTTCTCACTACTACTTACTTAGGGCATGCAGAGGATCTGTTTTATGTTTAGTTGAGGAAATTAATGTTATGTACGAATAGTCTGCAGCAACTATCGGTTAAGTCGGAGATCTTTAATGCTGCCACCAACGTCTACAGTATCTGGCGACTTGATACTGTAAAGCGCCTACATTGCCTGACTTTTTATCGATGTATAATTTATTATCACACATATTTTATTTTATAGTACTTTGGAAATAGACTTAATACTTTGTGAAAATAGGCTTATGTTGAAATATTTGTACTTTCTGATTATGTTGTAACTCTAAATGAAATTTAACATACTTAATATTTTCTGGGATTTTCGGTAGATGAGCAAACGGATTTAGACATCAATTTATCATCCATACGTAAACAAAACACACAGAGTTGGATAGCTGCACCGATATTTTGTCTCTTGTCTTTTTTGCGTACATATCTTGTTCTTGTAAGGCCTATTTTTTGTCTGAATAAATAATAAATTATAGAAAGCAGCTACGATAATTATGGAATTATGCTAAGGCCACAGTATCTTTTATTGTTGTATTCGGCCTACGCACTTATTTTTCGATTCACTGTGTGTGAACCTCGATGTGCACTCTCACCATAAATAAGACTTCCCTCTAAATAATGAAACTTGTTACCGGTATACTTTTTAGGTTAGACCAAAGAAGCGACCCCACTCCTGAGTGCACGTTTTATATAATTAATTGCTTGGGGTTTTTTTTAAAACACACTGAATCTTGCGCCGTTACGCGATTGATTGCTACGCACCATTACTTTTTGCTGTCTGGCCGGCTTTATGTGTGTGTGACGTGCACGCACGCGTGGATATGTTCCTAGGGAACTACATTAGTACAACAAAACTTGAAGTACCATCTTATCACCGTTTTGCAGAAGATGGCTACTGCTCCTACAACATCTCGAAAACCGAAGCAGCCGAATTTCGTCCACAATGATGAAATATGGTAGGAAGACCAACGTATATTAGTCTAGGGGATCATAATAATAAGCTTAACTAAAGAACCATAGAGTAAAATCCGCCATCCAATTCGAGACCATTTTGTTTGGGGACCTGATGAAATTTGGGGTGGTGGTCTGGAGGTTGGGTCTCGAATTAGAAGCCTCTAAATAGAGACCGGCTAAACATTGTCTCCAAACAGCATAACTAGAGGGTAACGAACCTGGAAACCTCTATGAAGACCAAGCTAAAGTGGTCTCCAAAAAGACCACAAAAGACCACATTATTTGTTTCGAAGAAACTGATGCTTGCTTTTTAAATTTTTTTAACATACACTGCTTGATTAAACATGTTGAAAAAATCTGCACAGCATATTGTAAAGTAATCATAACCGTTGACACTTTATTTGACTTGTTTGCAGTTAAAAGCATAAACAACCTTTCTGACCCATTGTATTTTTTTACAAGCGTAATTTTTTAGGCTTCACTCTCTTACCGTTTATGCTAAAGACGGAAGTCGCGATTTGTTCGATTATCATCTCTTTGTCTAAAAAATAATTGTTTGTCTAAACAATATGTTGAGACTCAGGTAGTGAATGTGGAAATAAAAACATTTGCTAGCGAAACAGACTTTAAAAGTCAATCTAATATGGATTGATATTCAACCGTGTCTGCAAAAAATTGATAATCTATGTTGTTAGAGTACCGTACCATTTTAAAACCGGTAGGTTTCGAATCCCAGATGTTTATTATTGAGTTCATCGATTTTGCATTTGTGTCCATGACACAAATAACAGTAAATTATAACTACTGTATAATTAGTGATGAGTAGAGCTGATTTCAACAGCACTTTTTAGCAAGACGTAGGCCTACCAAAGTTAACAGGTCATTGCAAAACATTTTACTGAACTTTTTTTATGGCTCGAGTATTAACAATAATATCCTCTCAACTGGGGCGGATGCAGGATTTGGTGGTAGGGTACGTGAGTCGACACTTGGTTGGGGGACTGATGTGCGAACATTTTGAGAATACGGACCTTTAGGTGCCCGGAAATTACACTTTCATACTTTTAGAATCTTAACGGTAATTTAGTGGGGTGCGGTTGTACCCTCTGCACCCCCTGCAGCTGCCCCAGCTCAAAAACTATTATTATGGAGGTACAGTATTTCTGATTCACATCTGGCTTAAAACTACAAATGTCTTTTTAAAAATAGCTTTAGAGAATAAACTTAAGAAACCTTAAGTTATATGAATAAACTTATGAAAAATTACAGATTATATACTGTTGTAAAAAAAACTTGAATTTGATTATATTATTTTCAAATGCAGTCTTGAATTGGAGGTCATTTTGCCACTTGGTTTTTCCAAAGATGAACTCGGTCTCAACTTAGAGGGGTCTCAAAATTAGAGGATGAGCTCTATGTTAAAAGATTGGTGGTTAGCTGGTGCTTTGTAAAAAGTGGTCTCGAATTAGGAGGTCTCGGAAAAAGAGGGGGTCTCGAATTATTAATAAGCCTACTGTTCAATGAACTTCAATCCGGCTAATTAGAACATTCATATTTTTCTACAATTGTTTTTATATGATCAGTGTCGTACACACAAATGAGGTGATATTTGCAGTGCACACCAAACCACTGAAAACTCTTGTGCACTATGCTCCACCCCACTGACACTTCTTGACAATTACACTAATGTAATCAAATATCACTTCATATCTCAAGCTCACCTCATCGCCATAGTCCCCTTACATAGATCCCATTAACCCCTCCCATGTAGGCCTACACTCCATGGTCTAACACCCATCATTTTAAACAGTTAAAGTGAGTGAAACATTGCGTCCCTGGTTCTTTCTTTTCGAGGAGGGTAATAATTATAGAGGTCGGATAGGAAGCCTATCCTCTATCTGTGAATACCGGTAAGCTGCTCTCAAACCTAGATTTTTTCCCGTCGACAATTTTCAAGGAGTTTGCCGAGTTTCCGGTAAGCTCTTAAATCAACTCCGGACATTCAGAGAACTCGTACAGACTCGCCGCCGTAGCAGCTCTGTGAACACGTGGTGGTAATTTTAAACATGTTTAAAATAGGCCACGTCTTGACAACTCGTATTCGGTAAAACAGCAAGTTTGCTTTGAACTACGCATTTGCTTTTGATTTCCAGAGTTTGGTACGCGGTTACGACTATACACCGAGACAAGTTTTACAATCTTGTCGACAGTGGCGTAGCTGGTGGGGGTCAAAGGGGGAAACGTGCCCCGGGCGCCACGTTTGAGGGGGAGCTGAAATGGGAGAATGAGATTTAAAAAATAAGCACTTTTTAGAAAAACACGACGAAATTGATGTATTTCGTCAGGCATGAATATTTTAATAAAAATCCGAATGTAGTTGTTTTTATTGGCAAATTCATAGATTGATTTCTTTTCAGTCCATTTCGACCGTTTTCTCTTGTTTTTTATCCTATTCTGTAATGACTACATGACTAAAGCTCGTCCTACCATATCTCAGAGCCACGATGGGAAAAGTGAAATTTAGAGAATAAGAATATTGAGATGTATGCGATAAATACAACAGCCTTACAAATTAGGATAATTTTAAAGTTATATACAAAGTTCCGAACATTGTAATGCAGTTTCAATAGTAAGAAACACGGATGGCGCCAGGGTACCCTTTCGGGGATAGCTTCGCCCCTCCCCCCCCCCCCCCCCCCCATTTCGTCGGGGAGAAAAAGCATTATTCGTTGGGGAGAAAAAAATTATATATAGGCCTATTTTGTAAATACTGTATTAGTAGACTCTAAAATCGAATAAGTAAGCCTTTGAAACCCATAAATTGTCAAAACTTTCGGAAGATTTTAAGCGACGCTCGATCATGCCCACTATGCTCTCTTTAAGGAATTCTAGAGCTAGAATAGTAAAAAGAACATACGAGAGCTAGGATAATAATAGTTATTCGGGTTTAAATAATGTTATTTAGACAGTGCTTTATATATATGGACGTCCTGATGGACGTATAGTACGCATATCCTTAAAGTCTATACAACCAATATCAATTTATTTCAAAATATTATAATTATAATGGGGGGGGGGCGCAATTTTCTACTCTTGTACCCCGGGCACCAAAACCTCTAGCTACGCCACTGCTTGTCGAATTGTAGAGCCACGCCGAGTCGTCGTATAACAATGATTAATACGTACCTGAGAATTCATAGTTGTTCTCATGCTAATACGTTACAAACTCGTGAAAGAAATGAAAACCGACTCTAAATACTGGGAGGTTTTAGTAGCGTCTGGTTTGGGTAACACATAATTATTTTTGATCTGACGCCTATTAATTCGGTTCTCGGCCAAGATGGTCGAAATCCAGTTTGCCGAATGCCAGATTGCGACATAAATCACTGATAGTATGGGTCGGTGAAGTGGTGAGCAACAGGGTAGCCATTTTGATTGTATTTAACAAATTCTTTGTGGTTGTCAAGTCTGAGTTTACATTCGGTTTTGCCTATTAGGCCTTAGTGTACTGCGCTTTTGTACGACAGTCGACAAAATTCGGCAAACTCGGATTCCATGTTTTCGTGGAACTGGATTCGGCAAAAGCTGGCTTTCAGCAAAATGGCCATAAACTCGGCAAACCTGGTTTCGGCAAACTGGATTTCGACCAACTGGTCGGATACCATTAATTTTTTGTTGGCCTTGCTTTTAAATCTTTAACCATAATTTCATTTTGTTTAGTATTGTGGTAATCGGATTTATGTCCAACTTATTGAACTGTTTCTTTTATTGTTTATTGTCTTGTTAAGCTGTAATTGCCTTTTAGTTTTATCCTTTATTGAAAGCATTATTAATCTGTTATTTAAATCTTTTTATACATATTTAAGTACCTTTTATCAAATGAATTATTTATTGTATTTTGTAAATGTTAAGCCTACAGTACCGGTACTTTAAAAATAAAAAAAAAATTAAACATCGAATGCAATTTAGTTTTATCTGGAATGTTAATAAAATGTTTAAAAAAAACACAAAAAAAACGCGAATTCTTGATTTAATTTCCGTTCTGCATAACATTTACAGGAAAGATCATGTACGACACGAGTTGCAAGCCTGGCGAAAATGGCCTGATAAATGGGGTTTTTTAACACAAGAATATGATCGCATGAACCGAAACCTTATTGGAATATCAACTCCTCCAATCATAAAGACTTCTAACGAGACATCCAATCGAGTTCGTCCAAAGAGCGGAAGAAGCAGATCTGGAAGCACTGGTTCAGTCAAACTTCCAGTCATTGATAAAGGATCGTCAGCGTCTATGTCTGGTCGCCGGTCTAAACTCGATTCCGGCATCAATTTTCCGAACATTAAACCACGATTATCAACTTCAAAGTTTGTGTCGAAGTTCCCAGTGACAACTGCCGGCGAAATTGGTTCCCGATCAACGAAAACAGAATACCAGTTGGAATTGTATGGAAGATACGCACCGAACGCTAGAGGGCAGCATGGCATTTTGAATCTTATGAAATGGCCTCAACAAGGTCTTTAAAACAGTTACTGATCAACATTTTATGAGTTTATAAATATTTTATTTGGAAATTGACTGTAATTTACTAAACACATGTTTCTAAAAATTAAATATTAAAGTTCTGCATTACTGATTTGTAAATACATTATTTTATCAAGTCAAAACAAAAAACATCCTCTTTTTCAAGTACATAACAGCTGTAGAACTATATAATTTAATTGTTATATAATTTCCCATTTCAATTGTTTTTAAAGTTTAGATTAAAAAATATAACTCTTCTCTGAAACTATAGGCGGAACCAATGGGTGGTGCACAGGCATTTTCACGAGCTTTTGCAATACATACCAATGCCATATTCAGTATTGAAACAAGAAAAAATAGAATACAAATAGGCATACATAATAACACATGCCCACCCCCTTTTGAAAAATTCAGGATCCACCCCTGGAAATGATAATTTAAAAGATTTAGAACCACCTTCAAATAAAACAAATAAAATTTAAATTGTGTACTACAAACATTAATTTACTTCAGAACAGATATTTTCACCTTATGATTATGTTTACAATTAGTACTTGTGGCAGCACTTTATTTTATATCTAAAAATCCAAGATTAAGTCAGGTGGTTTAAGTTACATTATGGACACAACATGTAATACTTAGTAATGCAAGATATTTTTTAAAAATATTTAAAAACCTCAACACCTTTAAATGGCACCGATTGAAAAAAAAAAAAAAAATGAAAAAAAGGGAATTATATAGAGCTATATTAATTTATGCCTCAGATAAATTACAATAATAATAATAATAATAATAATAATTTATCTTTGATCCTATCATCTCTAGATTTGGTATTTTAGGCCCAAAGTTTCGTGAAAAACAACTGCCAAGTAGGATGAGAATTTGGCATCTGAGGACTATTTGTTATTTTGAGTTTAAACATTGGTACAGCCAGGCCAGGACCAGCTCAAACACTATCTTTTTTTTCCCTACAGGTGAAAATATAGACATTTTGTCATCACAATAGAACAATAAAAGATGCAGGCCCGTATAAAGGGGGTTGTGATGGGTGTGTACGCACCCCACCCCTCCCCCCAACTGCAATCCTGGATACAGCCCTTTTTCATTAGTTGAACATTTCTACATTGCAAAGCATTCACATAAAATAATAATAATAATAATAAATGTGATTTATATAGCGCACGTATCAACTTAGAAAGTGCTCAAGGCGCAAAGTAGGAAAATTGACTTTAAGAGAGCAAGTTGTGGAGGTGACCTGTAAGATGCACACCCAATAATGAAAATATCATATTCTTTATAACATAACAACACTATGAACACATCATCCATATTACATCATTGACATTACAATTACATTAACATTATGAACGGAGAATTTTCTTCATATCTTTGGTAGTTTTATCAATCCTCACATTAACTTTCTCTACTTTATAATCTAATCTCTCTATAACATCATTTTGTTCATCCATCTCTTCTCCGAGCCCAATAGCAAGGTCTTTTAAACGAGCAATTCCAAGTCCTAGTTCATCTGCAAACACAAGACAAAAAACATGTTATAAATTCATCAAAAAATCTTATGTCTTCTGATTTTATTAATAGTACAGGAATATAGATAACCGCAAACAATACTAACAAGAAAACAATGATTTAATTCCACTAGTAAACAGTAGGGCCCACACATCTTTGACAGGTAAAGAGTTTCTCTCATACAATGGGTTACGAAGAAGCCATCACAATATTCAATGTTTTGTGTAAAAATAAAAGCACGTGGCGCAGCATGTAAGGTGTTGAACTTCTGATCGTGAGATCGAGACCGACGCTTGTCGCATTGTTTCTGCAATGGGCAAGGCACTTTACTTATGTTTGTCTCTCTCCACCCCCCGAGTATAAATGGGTACCTGGTAGGATGATGTGGCATGGCATTGCAAGTATTACATTAGTCTGTATCGGCATTAAATTGCACGCACGACTAGGAATACTACCAAGGGAGTGGAGGAAGTTGCATTTTGTGCTGGTTTGATTATGGACCCGATGACCGGGGTAATAATTAATAAAAACATCGCCAGCGGCTTATATCCCAAGTTGGCAAAAGGCGCAGTAGAAATCTCTATATTATTTATTGTGTTTAGGTGTATGCTTAACATCATCACAAAAATATTAAAAATTAGGTTTTAGCTGATTTCCAAAATAAATGAAAACCCACCGATATTTTCATCAACTGCCTTGTTAATTGTGCTTGATGACTGTCTTTGGCCGTACATCTGAGCTGCTTCAGGATCACGCAGTCGTAAACCAGGATGATCAAAAGATGAAGAAGTTGCCATTGATGCTGTATTAGCATTGTCTACAGTCCTCTGTAGTTTGCTTGGACTTTTATCGTCCTGGGTTTCCCATCCTGGATCTTTTTTAACTGCTGGCCGGAAATAATTTCGCATGCCACTAAATATGCCTTTCAAAGATGTGACATATCGTTGTGAAGTGTCCAAATCTGCATTAATTTTATCAACCTTTTTTTCTGTTCGGCGAAGCTGATCTCCTTGTCGCAACAATTCCTGGAACATTATTTACACAAAAAAATATTTTTACTTTTATTAGCTATTCAAATGCATTTGATGTATTGTTTGTAAATAAGGCAAGGCATAAAAATATAAGCAAATTTCCAACATTTTTTAAGGAGATAAGTATAGTGGACAGTAACCCCAAACTTTAGCCCAAGAAACTTGTCGTCCCCACCCATAAACAGTCACCTCCTTCAAACGATCCTAAAAACTCGCCTCCTATTGAACTCGCCTACAAACTCTCCCCCTAACAAACTTGTTTATTAGGGAATGACTGTGTATGTCAGGGGAAATTTGTTAGGGAAAATTCCTGAGGCGACTTGGGACCCTGGTCCCCTCTGGTCTGACTCGTTGACCAATGATAAGGATCCCAAGTCTCCCAGAACTCGAGGGAATCTCCCAGAAATCGGTACGGACTCCTGCACTCTGGCAAGGATGTAAAGATCTTCCGGAAATTAACCCATCTCCGCAAATTCATAATTTTGCATGTTTTCACTGCTTTAATATCAATTTTCTCACAGAAGTCATGCTCATTAACCAGATCAGTAGTGGATTTAGTGGAGGGGGAAGCCAGGGAGAAATGAAAATTATATTCAAATTTAAGTCTGAGAGGGTATTTCCGGAAATGACTTCATCCTACTTGGGACTCCTGCAATGACCATGGCTGAAATGTCTGGTTGACTGGTACATGTTGGAAGCAGGTCAACCCAGCCCCAGTCAACACATCTCCCAAGTCACAACCCCCCCCCCCCACATCACATCCTCAAGCCAGTCGACCGCATCATATCAACTCGGTCGGCCGCATCATATCAACTCGGTCGGCCGCATCATATCAAATTGGCAAGTACATATATCAAGGTATCTTTATTAAAATAAAACTTTTTTCATTGAAATAAAACTTTTTCATTGCAGTTCGCAGAACTGAATTGAGAAAAAATTAACAAAAAAGTACATTAATTAAACATTAAAATCATCCTTCTAAATATTCATTCAAATACATAAGTAAGTCAACTCGAATTCATTTGTTGTGTTGTGGCGAGTTGGGATACCTCACCCGTACAGTATTTTTTACTTACCTCTGCAGTTTCATTGCCTATTTCTTCCGTCTGGTACAGAACACCAAGCGACCGTTGCGTGCTTTCTAACATAGAATGTTCATGTCTATCAATCTGGCTGCGAATGTTTGAGGCATTTTCACTCTCCCAATCACGATCATGATTATTTGAACGCCCGCTGCTCAAGAAAGTGTCATCGTCTAGGTCATCTTCGAACGGATTTATTCCTTTTGAGGACATGTTCACTAACAAAAATATATATTTATCAGTATACTAAATGTCCTTTTCTCCAAACCCACACACAGCACGAGAATCAACTGCCCTTATCTTTGATAAATAATTGGCCGATGACGGATCTTCTATCTAAAATTGTAATTGTTATTCTTTATTTCCGGGATGTAATACTGTAACCTCTCTACAGACCTGGCAAAGTTACTGTTTACTTAAAATTTATTTACTTATATAAAAAATGTGAAACCCCTAAAATATATACAGAATAAATAATAAATTTATTCAGAACTTTTAATATTTGTTTACATAAACGTATTTTTTATAAACATTCATAAAATATGAACATGCTATAAAATATGGGCCGTGGTGGGTCAAATAACAGAAAAACGGACGACGAACAAAACAACAACAGCTAGGTTAGCTATGCAGCAGAAGTGACGTACTGATGTGTTAGGCATAATATCAAAGGAATTGTCAGCTGTTGCTGTTGTTGTGAATAATCGAATGTCATAAAACATGTAATAGAAAATGTAAACAACGTCTCTGGGATATATAATCAGTTGCCATCACTATTCATTATGTCTTTCCCTTCACCAAGAAGGTCTTCAAAATCGGGGATTGTTGTGATACGCCCACAGCCTGCAAGGTAGCCTTTATTTTTCTGTCTAGGCCTAGCTAGGCCCTAGGCCTAGTAGTAGAGGCCTATCTTGTCACTGTCATGAGACTCCAGTAGCCCCTAGTAGATTAGAGGAGACTATGCCTAGGCATTATTCAATACTATGGATGGGCCTAGCTTAATAGAGTACTCTACTATCGTACGTAGGCTACTATACTTACTAGTAACTAGACCTAGTCCTAGGACGAGTTGGGGACCCTAGCTTTAGGTAGCTCTGGCCTGGCTCTTTGTAAGTTCAGTCTAGGCCTAGTAACTAGTATTTTAGTAATAGTAATCATTGATATCCTAGCCTATGATTCAGGAAAGTACATGATGTAATTTGTAAGGCGAGACTATTTTTTAAAACCTTGTTTCGCGAACTTATTTTTTTAAAGATTGTCAGAGGAGGGCAGAAAAAAAATTAAAATATTTTGTTTTCTTTCAAATAAGGCCTAGGCTAGTAATAGGCCTAGTTTTGCAAAACATCCACAGACGGAGGAGAAAATAAAAATAAAACTTTAGGTGAATGTTAAAACAGTGTAGTAATGTAATTGGGATGGTAAAATTGTATATTATTTTTGGAGATTTCAAGGCAGTGGCAGGCATAATAAAAGAAAAAAGAAAAAACAATTTTTTTTTCATAAATTTCCATTTTTTCATGGCAGCAGGTGTGCTAATTGGCCAAAAATAAAATTTTGTTTTTATTTGAAATCAGGCCAACAAAAATAAATTGTTTGTTTACCTTTCTTTTTAAAAAATGATAAATAGGGGTTTGTGGAAAAAGTTTTTTTTTTAAATTTATTTATTTTGTTAAGATACTCATCAGATAGAATAAAAATAACCCACAGAGGCATAGAATGGCAATATCTTACATCAGACAACAACTTTAAGACTAATTTGTAGGGAATCTGGCAAAAAATAAAGATAAATTCACTCACATTTATTTTGTTTGTAAAGAAAAAAGCTAAAAAAACCTTTTTTTAAGTTTTTTTGTTTTTCCGCCTCTATTTTTTTCAGTGAGTTAGGGGAGGGTGGAGGAGCAGTGGCGGTGCCAGCGAGGTGGCAGGGGGCGGGGGCTTAAGCTGCCATTATATTTCTCGGTAAAATGTTCATTTGTTCCTCTGAATTAAATATATACAGGTCTCCCTCCAATTAATGAACACTTTAGAGACCAAGGTTTTTTTGCAGGACAATGCAGTGGATCTCACAAGGGCCTATTGGTACCTTTAATTAGTTAGGCCTACCTTTTACCTTGCACACTCATATTTTTTTTTTTTTTCATCATCGAAGTTTTACTTCTGTTTCCTCTTCTGCCTAGATAATTTTAGTAGACCATTTTGCTAAATAAAAAAAAGGTTTTTTTTTTACTATATTTTAATAGTGTATTATAAACACTTTAATCAAGATGAATTTAGCTAAGTATGTTACTTTATTGCTTGAATATTATTACAATTGATATCTCGCAATGTATACCAGCAATTGATAAGGCAATGATTAAATTTATAGATTTGGTATAATAACCTGTCATTTTATTACTGTACTTATATTATTCATTGTTATGAGCAATCTTAAAGTCTACTGTATATTGACTTACAAAGTTGTAAGATTGGCGTCTACAGGTACTAAAGTATGAAATTAAATTACACCATGGTTTATATCAACTGAGCCAAATTAATTATTAATTGTGGTAATTTCATTTTTTTGAATAAGCTTTGTTTTTGAATGGTGATCATGTGACATGAATTAAATATTTCTAATTTTGTACTTTACATAGTGACAGTATTAATGTACTAAACTCTGGTGTTACTGTATATCGGACTTCCTCTAATATTAAGTTTGATTAAATATTTCAACTACATTTTTGTTTTAGTGACAAGTCATACATGTCCAGTGTAGTTGACTTTTTACATGATGCATATTCTGGTGGACAGAAAACTGATGACAAGGAAATGATCCTTTGGGTCAGATTTGAAAATCTCAACACACATGGTATGATGGTACTTTTTTGTTCATAGACAAAACCACAAAATGATGATGACCTAAAATGGCCAAATGCTAGAACAGCAATCGTGCCCGATATGAAAATGTATACCAAGATCTATGTAATGTACAGTAGTTTAATTTGTATAGCACTTTCAAAGCAAATCTCAAAGCGCTCGTAGTGTGGATTAGCTTGTACTGAAGGTCTCTTCATGTCTGACCAAAGCGGTAAACCGGTACAAGCTATCTCTCGTCCGTCCACAGCAGGGTCTGTATGGACTAGTACACAGGAGTAACCGCCTTATCGTCTCAAAAGATCTACTTGGTTTTTCAAAATGCACATGAACCAAATTGTGTACACTGGGCCTACGGTTTAGAGTCCTTATCCAAGAAGACTTGTTCCATCACCTAAACCATAGGCAAGCGTGCCGTTCGAACCAGAGTCGATATTACGGCTGTACGTTGCGGCAACCCTGTCTTAACCGCTCAGTCATTCAACTTGCCTTTACCAAGATCTGTAATTTTTTATTTAAAAAATGTTTTATTATTATTATGAATTATTACTATAATTAGGATATTTGATTTAATTATAATAAATCATAACTAACATCTAATATTTGATTCAGTAATGAAATGAATTTAGTTTTAATTGTATAAACAATTTTATGGTAATATTTTATATAAATTTTATGTATACATTATTATTTGTATTTATTTTGTTGGATATATATAAGATTCTTTCCTTTCTTGACCATGATTCATTTTCTAATATTAAGACTTGCAAGGCTACTGTGGGAGCTGTGTGTTTGATAATGACCATTGCCTGGTGCTACTTATCATAGGCTACTCAAATGGGGCTCAGATCTGGCACTTAACAGTAAGTTAAACTTTCATTCATTTTGAATTTCCTTCACAATTTATAAATGGTTAATGAAATATAAAAGATTAATATTATTCAATAATTGTGTATCAAAAAAATTTTGAATTACAATGTGGCTGGTATCTTTGTGAACTGGGGAAAAAGGGGAATAACCACTTCTTTTTTCCACCTTCCCCCCCCCCCAAGTTTTTAAATATTCTAAAATTTGTATATTCATTAATTGTTCCTGAGTTTTTTGTCAAATATGCTTTTTGTGTCTTAGAAAAATCAGTTGTACAACATATCAACATTTTTTTTCCTCCGGAGCTTGACTTAAAGACCTGTTGGAATTTAAATTTTTTTGGTTAAACTCAACCAAAAAAATCCAGTGTGAACAGCCTGCTAATATTCTCTTTGGTCAAATTACCCAAGTCATGTGGTAAGTTGAAACAAGTGAATGTAAAAGAGCCTCTTAAATCTTTTAATCAAAACCATTAATGTAATTTTCAGGAAAGTGGTGAAGCCCATGAATTGATGTCTCTACGGCAAGGTCCCATTAGGATTCTCAGGGTTCTACCGAAACCATTCTGCCAACAAGACAGCAATCAGCTGGAGAAAAGGCCACTGATAGCAGTTTGTGATGGTACTGGGTAAGTTTGACTAGGGGGTGGACCAAGCATATTTCTACCCGAGGAAGAGATCAGGTGGACATGGTTCAAGGGGGAGGCTTGAGAGGTGGTTCTCCTTCCTGTCCCAAGATCTGACACTCTGGCCATAAACCTTACCACCCTTTGGAAGGAAAAGGAATCTCACATTGAAACTTTGATATTTTACTCTACAAAACAATTAATTTGTGTAAGTTATAGTATAATAATAGTAATATTTTAAGGATGTCTATAATAATGATGTAGGTATTTATATAGATACGTAACTAAATTGCATTTGGGTGTGGTTCGTGCTGACTATAGTAGCTTCATCTTGCATAATTTCATTTCCTGTTTTTATGTAACTTTTGCTGTAGTGCTTATCATTATGTTTATCTTGTGTTTCCAGTTCAGCTCAGCCATTCTGTTCTGTTTCAATGCAGTCATTAAAGTCAGGAGAACAAGTTCACAGTATATCATTCCAAACTCCAGTGTGTGATATAATCTGTAACAAAAGGTATTATATATTTATATCTTATTTTCTATTTTTCTCTTTTATATATTTATATTTGTTAAATTTGTAATGCCATTACCTCTAGCTATCAATATAATTTTCTGTATGTAATATGTACCAATTAATACAGCACTATATATTTTTACCTCTGCTAAAATTGCCAGTATTTAAGAATTAATACAAGTTATTTTCACTATTGCAAGTTGATTAATTACCTGATATCTTTTCATGTAGAATCCTTATTGTAGCCCTGCAAGAGAAAGTTGCTGCGTTTGATGCAGTGACTTTCAAGAAACGTTTCTGTATAACAACATGCTATCCCAGCGGACCACCGAATCTTAACCCATTAGCTCTATCATCAAGGTGGTTGGCCTATGCTGATAGGAAGCTTATATCCAGGCATCAGTCAGGAGGGGGTATATGCAATGAAGGGGTGTACTCCTACACTGCAACAGTCATACATGCTGCCAAGGTAATAATAATTATGTTCGTGGAAGCGTTTTGGTGCTGCGGAAATCGTTTTTGTTTCCCAACCTCGAGGTCGGGGTTTCAATCCCTCGCTGTGCGCTTCGCTTTTGTTCTTAAGCAAGGCACTTTCTCTGCGTTGCTTCTCTCCACCCAGGAGTATAAATGGGTACCTGGTGGGGTTGCCTGCTGCTGCGCCAATATCGCAGCAACACTTAAGCATGTTGACCCAATAACCAGGGAAAACAAGGTGCTTCATAACCTAAAGAAAAAGAAATATATAAATACCCAATAACAAAATGTATTTAAATTTACAGTATTAATAACACTATCGTAATTGATTGAATGTTTGCATGTTTAAGTAACAATGATAAAAGCTTGTGGTACACCACAAAGATAACTATGTGGTGTATCGCAAGCATTTATCATCCTTATTACTGTTAGTACCATATCAGGATCGTAATTTTTCGAAATCCTTTTATTGCAGACAATAACTAAGGGCATATCCATGTTTGGTCAAACTGTTGGTAATTTAGCAAGCACTAAGCTTTCAAATTCCCCACCAAGAACAAATACAAACAATGAGAAAGCTGCAGAAGACCGTGGACCAAATTCCTCTCTTAAAAACCTAGTTCCTGGAATTGTCACAATAATTGATGCCAACTCAATCACAGATGAGGTAAGAAACGAAGAATATTTACTTTGTTTCTCCACATACCCAACTCCCCCTCAGAAGATCTGTTACAGATTATGAGACTCTTAAGCCGGTTTTTCACAAGGCAAATTTATTAGTGCGAATTGAAAGCGTTGGTTCATGCGCATGTGCGTTCACATTTATATCGGAGTTTTTGCGAAGCGAAAAAATGCGTGACCAATCAGAGCTCAGGAAGCAAACCGATGCTTTGATTCGCGTGAATAAGTTCGCCTAGTGGAAAACCAGCTTAAAATCAATTAAATGTTAAAGTCCTTCATACATATCAAGGGGTTTTTTTTTGTTTTTTTTTTGTTTTGTTTTGTTTTGTTTTGGTTTTTTTTGCAGGCCCTGGCCTTGTAAGCTTATGTTCCATTAAGGACATTGGGCTACTGTTCATAACTTGATCATTAAGTATCTATTGAAATTATTCATATCTATACTCACACTACCCACCTGTTGCACTTACTTCTTTATTTTTGAGAAATTTGTTTTGGGCCTCTGGGAACCTGTTGCAGCCACAAAGGCAGTGCCACCCAATTTAACTACAACATATAATGGCCACATACATTGTCCTTAACCCACCTAACTCAATGAGAGTTATTCAAGGAAACAACTGATCAGACTAATTAAAACAGAAGCTGGCCAGGTTTGAACCGGGGTCTTTAGCGCAAGACACGGGAAGAATACCTCTCAGCCAACCGCCTAGTTGCTTTTGTTGTGCATAGTATAAATATATATTGTAATATATTTTTCCCCCACAGTTCAACTTAACGAATGACACCAGTGAGGAAGGTTTAATTGCACATTTTCCTGCCCACCATTCTCACCCGATTTCAGCACTAGCCTTTGACCCGAGTGGTACGTTACTCTTCACAGCAGATAAGCTAGGCCATGACTTTAACGTATTCAAGGTAATGAGCCATCCCTGTGGATCCAGTCTAGGTTCAGTCCATCATCTGTACGTGCTACATCGAGGCGATACCAGTGCTAAGGTTTGTGATACCAGCATTCATGATGCACCAGATGGTATTTAGTAAATGGTTGTAAATGTTCAAATTCAGATTCAAATTTATTCATCTAACTATGAATTTATAATAAAGTGAATTCAGTGATTAAAGCCAGGGTCTGGACAGAAAATATTTTTGATATGTTGTTTTAAGAATATCAGGAGTGGTGTTTAATTCCCTTTTTCCCCCAGTTTTTATATTAAAAATATTATCATATATATTTGAAAATGGGAATGTCATTCTGAGTTAATGTCACTCAAATATTTAGGGGTACACAAATTTGGAATATGGGAGGGGGGAGGGGGAGGGTAGAGGTAACCCCAGTATAAAGAAAAAATATGTTTTAAAAAAAAGCTCTTATCTGGTACTAAGATAGCAGATTAAAGAAAAATCATTTATTATTTTTATTTCTTTCAGGTGCAAGATGTTTGCTTTACTAATGACAGTCGTTGGATTTGTGTCAGCACGATGCGTGAAACATCGCATGTTTTTCCGATCACACCTTACGGTGGTTCTGTAGGCATTCGAACACACACCGCTCCTAAAATAGTTAACAAAGAAAGTCGATTTCATAAAAGTGCTGGTTTAGAAGAGATTCAGAAATCAGAAAAGAGAAATGTAGCAAGCTTATCCAGCAGTCCAACCTCTCAAGGTTCATAGTTTAATTTGTCAATTTTACTTACATATTTCCATTTCATATACAAAATACCTTACTTATATTGAAATTTAGTTGACTCCTGTTGTAACACAATTCCAAAGGATTGGAGAGCAATGGCTATTGTGCTAATGCAATCATGTGGAAAGTGGCCGGGAGATGCAACCACTCACAGACAGGTGGTAACACGCTATAAGTTTACTGGGAGAAAGGATATTGACCGAATTCCATCTGACCTGTTACTAGATATACTTCTTGTAGACTCGTTTATGTGTTTTGTTGAGCTATGCCTTTGCCTTTTTTAATGTTTGTATTATGTTTTGTTTTTTACTGTTATTTAAGAGCTATATTTTTATAGTTCACTATTTATTTTATTTTTTTATTTATTTAATAATAGTAATTAAATAAATTTTTTTTAAATTAATAAGTTTTTTATTTATTTATTTTATTTTTTCCAGCAGGTTTCCATAGCCAAGATTCTGTGCCAAGTCTAACCCACAACAATGCCCTGAATGCTAACCTTGGAAACCCTCGCTTACCCCCCTTTCCACAACCTGTGGTTGTAACCCCTTATGCCCAAATCAAGCAGCCAACGACACTAGCTGGGATGACATCTAGCTCTGGCCGCCCACATAGCGCTGGCAATGGTACACAAACAGGTGACCTGATGGGTGTGTGTGCATGTTTTTCATCATGTAAGGGTTCATACCCAAGCAGTCCTAAGCTCCCTGGAGAGAAACCTGGTAAGTAGCACATGACATGGGGCTGTAGCTTTGTGGGTAAGATAACTCTTTCAAAAAACAGGAAATCTCCACTCCTAAATTATTGAACCATAGGCTTATATGGTATCCATGGTGTAATCATCATCAGTAGTGTTTTTCTGGATGGCAGGCCCCTCAGTAAGATCTATTCCAGTACAGTATTCTCGGTCCTCTGCATCCCCCTTCAATTAAAATTATACAGATATTATTCTGACGACGTATATACTCAATAAACACCCCTTAATTTCACTGTCAAATGGAGCTACAACACATACTAATAACAACAACAATAATAATAATAATAATAATGGTCGACTTATTGAGCATTATTTAGGGTTGGTGGAAGGGGGCGGGGCGTTTATTCGAGGAAAAAGTAAATGCCCTGGGGCGTTTATTTGAGGGAGGCATTTATTCCAAATTAGACTCTGGAGGGGGCGTTTATTCATAGCAGGGTGTTTATTCAAATAAATACAGTAATTATTGCAGAGTTAAATGTATCTTTGTTTTTGAATCAGAAATTGTGAAAGCTTCAATGGTGGAATCTCTCTATATAATGGGTCATCATGGACTGTTAGTAGAATACCATCTTGACCCCCATCCAGCAAATAGCACTAACACCAAGAAAGCTGATGATTCGCCGCTTGAACTTCAAACTACTGCACATGCTCAGTGGCATCTTCAAAGGTCAGAATAACAGTATTGTGTCGCATAGTTTTTAATGTTTTATTGATAGTTGATAAAAAGATGATAATGAAATAAATTGTTATGCAATTCTTTAAATCAGATCAATCAAAAAAACACTATAAATTTATGTATAATTGTACCTGTTTTCGAAATGAAATTATGCCTACAACATTTATGCCGAAAATACCTCTGATAATTTTATTGAAAATGTACACAGTTTTGATGTCCATAGGCTGAACTTTATCCAATTAGATAAGGGGAGGATTTTTGTACACATTTGACAATGTAATTTAAAGTAGTTCTGCTTCATTTTGACAGAGGTAGCAATTGGGCAGAATTAAGACCACCTTTATTGGTTAGTAACCCATCTAGTCAACTGGATTCTACTCCATCAGGTAAATGCCTATTGTAACAATTAGTTACTACATTTGGTTTGTCTGATATCAAGTGCAGAATGTCATTACCAAAATCTCATTGAATATTTACCCATCCATCAATGTCCATTTGGTACTTTACTGGGGGCTAGCATTTGATGGTCTGTGCTAGCTCCCTGTCTCAGGGGTGGTGCCAGAGGGGTTGCCAGGGAGACCTGGGCCCCCGTTGGGGAGAAACCCCAATTCATCAGGGACACAAAAAAAATGTATATGTATTTTCCACATATTAGTAGACTCCAAAATCAATTAAATAAGCCTTTGAAACCCCAAAATTGTCATATTTTTCGGGGACTTTGCCCCCTGGAATACTTTCGAGTGATTTAGGGCGATACCCAACCATTTTTTTCGTCGGGGACCTCGGACCCCCCGTCAGGAAAATGCTGGTGTAACCACTGCCCTATCTGCTTTAAATGTTTTATATTTGTTGATGTCAATGTGAATTTTATTGTAAGGTATCTGAAACTGAATAAAAAAAGCCTGCTTTATCTTAATTCTGCTATTGAAATTATGTTTTCATTCTGAAGGTTCAGTTAGCAGTGATGGTAAAAGTCCATCCGGGAGCCAGACTTCCTCAAACAGTATTCAAGATGAATTTGATGATCAGTGGCTGGAGGAAGTAGAGATGGTCACACATGCTGGTCCTCACCGACGTCTGTGGATGGGGCCACAGTTCCACTTCAAGCCTTTTCCGCAGACAACTACTACAGTTCTAGGCTCACATTCCCCTGCACTACTGCCACAGAGTTTGGAATCCACTGACATCGCTTTGGAGACTGAGGATCTCTATGACTTGCAGTCATTGAAGTGAGTTTTGCCAGTCGAACTTGTCTTATTTTAATTTTTGAGTAAGCCAACTTTTTAGCTTTTATGTTTATAAAATCCTACAATGCATATTGAAAATTTGGTATCCTGAAGTCATAGTACCATAACAATTAGTTTACATGCTTCAGTTTGCAGCCAAGATCTGAACCAATGCCAACTCCACGCAGCAGTAAGGAGAACACGGCTGATGCCTGCCACATGGATGAAATGAATTCACTACCAACATTTATAGAATATGGCTCAGGTAAGCATCAGCAGCATTGACTCTTTGTATTCAAATATAAATTGTCACATTTGTGTATCAATTACACTGTAACAAGTGAGTCCACATTGCAATTGGGTACACAGCCAATCACATGATGGTAAATTTGGGATGTTTACATTTCCAGCAGGTATATAAGAATTTACATCCCTAAAGATGACACCTGCCATGCACAAACCTGTCAATAAGTATCCCATAATAAAATCATAGCTACCATCCACAAATCTACCAGTAAGCATCCCATAGTAAGATCACATCTACAATGCACATATCTATCAATACCATAGAGGTATAATAAGAATACTAGAGAGCTAACCGCAATGTATTCGATGTTCGAAATAGGCAGAACTGTGTGTGTGTACCATCCAAGATGGCTGCCACAGATTTAGCCAATCAAAATTCGCTCAGCACCATCGTTTGCAATTGCGCCCTCAATTTACTCAGAAAGTTCGGTACAGCTAGTTATCCGTATGTTTGAAACTCGAGCGTTGCGGTGTTTGGGTGTAATGTACACGATTTTAATTTGACTTGGTACTTTATTCTTGAATAAGATGCTCCACTTGGCCTTGTTTTGGCTACAATAGTTTGATAATTTGTTATTATCATTACTCATTATCATTAATGAAATAATAGTCAGTCAGAGGGCTTATTAAAATGTAATAATATGTATATTAAGCCTGAAGGTGGCGCTTTACTACGACGGCCATCTTGGATGGTACACATACATAACTCTGCATTGCTGCGCCATCTTGTTAGCACTCTAGTTGTTTAATAGCTCTATGATCAATACATGTCCCATAATAAAATCAAGGCTATCATGCACAAATTAATCCATCAATACATGTTGCATAATAAAATCAAGGCTATCGTGCACATTTCTACCAGTAAGCATCCCATAATATCACAGTTAGTATGCACAAATTTATCAGTAATCACCCCATAAGATCACAGTTACCATACACAAATCTGTCAATAAACATCCCATAATAAAGTCACAGCTGCCATGCACGAATCTACCAGTAAGCATGCCATAATAAGATCACAGCTATCATGCAAAAATCCACCAGTAAGCATCCCATAATAGTCACAGATACCATGCACAAATCTATCAGTAAGCATCCCATAATAAGATCACAGCCACCATGCACAAATCTATCAGTAAAAAGCATACTATAATAAGATCACAGCTACCATGCACAAATCTGTCAATGGGCAGCCCATAAGATCACTACTACCACACAAAACCTACCAATCACAGCTACCATGCAAAATTATCAATAAGATCACAGCTATAATGCAAGATCTATCCATAAGCATTCCCTAATAGGGTCACAGCTTCCATTGCAAAACCTATCATCAAGCACCTCATAATATAGCTACCATATAGAACCCACGAAAAAGCATCCTACAGTATAATAAGATCACAGCTACCACATGGTAAAACCCTCAGTGATTTATATTAGAATATTTAATTCAGTTATTTATCTATTCAAATGTTGGCAACAATGAAAACAATAATGTTCAAAAACATTTCATTTTAAATAGGAAATTTTGATCAGATGCCACATCTACTTGAAGTGAGTTGCAGTAGCCCAGAAGTTCCAGAGGATGCTTTGAAGTACAACTTGGCGGAGGCCATGGCAGATGGAGAGCAATACAATAGAACTGGTTAGTATTCAGCATCTGAACATGCATACATACTAAGTCTCATGCATGACTCACTCATTTGGGATCTCTCACGCTTAAGGACCAAAATATCGCGCATAAATGTAATGCCTATATTATTAAATAATTATGTGTGTACTATATGTGACCTTTCTGTAGCCCACTTACTAAAAATTCTCCGTCTACAGTACTTAAAATATCATGGTAACATCATACCAACTAGCACTAACACTGTAGATATGTTGTTTTATAAAGTGCTGTCGGGTCAGATCAAGGGGCGCGTATGTACACACTGCAAGCTCATGCCAGTGTAAAAAAAATTGTGAAATATGCAGATTCAGGGGGAAAGGTGGGGTCTCCGTCTAAATTTTTCAAAATAAAAAAAAAAATAATGGAGAAAAAAAAATTGTATTCAAATTTAAGTCTGACAGTGTCATTTCCAGCAATCTAGAGGTTCCATAATCATAAAATTTCTTACCTCAGCCCCAACCTTGGTGGGGCTGAGGTGGGTGGAGTGGGATGGATCAATCCACATACCCATAGGAGTGTAATTTTACAAAATCTTGTGCCTGCAAATTTTCTAACTTAGAATCCCTGTCTAAATTAAACAATGACAATGCATGTAACTGATAATTACAAGTTGCGCTGTAGTGGCCAACAAAAAAGGCCAATTCTGTGGACCGAAATGATAAAGGAAGGTACTGTTTAAAGGAAACTTCCTTTTGATATAATTACAGAAATGCACACCCAGTTTGATGGCAGCAGTGAGCAGCTGAATTCTAGTTCAAGTTCAAGTGAGGTCAATCCTAACTCATTTGAAGCCACCAGTTCAGCACCTGCCTTGGAAAGTGTATTAGTATTCCCTGCAAGCAGCTCCCCTGATTCATGCTGACATTAATCAAGTGGTTGCACAGGTCGTCATCATACAGGTCATTTTCATAAAGGTCCTTGTCATACAAGTCGTTTTCATAAAGGTCGTTGTCATACAGGTCATTGTCATACAGGTCGTTGTCATAAAGGTCGTAAAGTAATTGTCATACCCGGTGCAAGATGGTTGAATAATTCAATGTATTTTATATCCATGTGTAATTATTACTGAAATAGAGCATTCTAATTGAAAGTTCAAATATACTGCCTTTGTAGAACTAAAAAACATTAATTCAATATTTAAATTACTTACTTTATATATTTAAGTAAGTTATTAGCCATCAATTGAATATTAATTAGAATGAGAACATTATTTTTATGCCAAACGAACACTTAAACACCATTCCTATATTCTTTGCATAGACCCTTAATGTGGCAGGTAATCAATTTAAGGATTTCCATAGTCAAAATTTGAATTACTTATAAATAGTATTGCTTGTAATTGTACACTCAATATTCATGCAACTGTTACAGTTTGTGAATGCAAAAAAAACAAAACACAATTTGAGTACTATAGAATCTATTAATCTGTACTCTTCGCTATATTAACCTTTGTATATAGTGCATAAAGTTATGTTTGTTGTCCTAGTTAATCCATTGATATTTTTCAGTTATTCCTCTATTGCCTTAAGTAGCTGATAGAATTCTCTGAGCATGACGCAATAACACGCCTTGCGAGGGATAATTTTGAATGACAATTCGCTTGGACTGCCGCCAGTGCCCTCCTGTGGGGAGAAAAAAACCAATTCGTTGGAGAGAGAAAAATTATGTAATTTTTACAGAATGCAAGTCTATAATTGATTGAATAGGTCTAAATTGTTGGAGTTTCAGGGCCCCTGTGAGGGGGTGTGGGCTGGACCTGCCCACTTACTGTATGCTTCCATCTGGGAAATCAACCTTCGGAAACATTAGACACCCATTGGGCAAATCCTGACACCATCACTGATTATCAGCGGACTGAAATTGCTTTAGGCAGGCACTATCCTTTTTACCTGTTTCTCCCTGATCTTGTACTGTTTCTCCATGCATGGCAAGTGTACACATCATTAAGCCGGGCACACACTGCATTATGTGCTGCTACCTCCTGATTTTTGGTGGTAGTCTCAGCAGATCGTTATTGAAAACGATCCAGTGTGCACAGCTCGTCGTGTTGCTTTCTCTATGGAATCGAGTCGTCCAATAACAGTTGCCTCATGTGTCCCCAGCGGATGATACATTCTGTTTTAAGCTAATACATAGACCATTAAATTGGCTTGTAATAAATAAGGATAAAAAAGGAAATATTTGTATATTATTGAAATTGGGAGTTGGACTTTTAATTTATTAAAACAAAAATTGACAGTACAGTATATCTTAATGTATACATTATTATAAATTTAATGTATAGCTTAATAAATTTATGAATAATTAATGGTACATGTATACATTACTTTCTTGTCTTATATATTATTGTCTGTTAATTTGTTTATGGTTTATTTTCTTCTCTTATGTTGTTGTTAAGCGCCCCGGGGTTGTGACAACGTGAGGCGCTATAAAAATCCAGAATTTTAATTATTTATTATGAAAATAAAAAAATATAGAATAATTGCAAATTAGAATGAAGAAGGGATTAAATGGAAGAAGCTATAGATTTTCTTCATTCTAAATATGAAAATTATTTAAAAAAAAAAAATTACACCAGATTTTTGAGGTAGGCAAGGTATATATTAGAATTAATAATTATAACATAAATGATATTGCACAATGTTAATAATTTTAAAAAATATTCAGGGATTTTAAAGTTTGTCTCTGTGTATGTTTCTTGTTAATATATTTATAAGAGATTTAACATTGTTCAATATATTCTCTATAGAAACAAATCCAAAGTGAAGTTGATTTAGGAACAGAGAGAATTCTCTATTATGCGATCTTATAGTTTCTCTTATACTGTAGTAAGATGGTGCAAAGTACTATTCCAGATCATAGTCTTGTATGTTTACATAACATTCTCGCATAAATTTCACAGACATGACAGACATACATTTTCTTGTGTTACTGAATTTACGTTAAATTGATTCCTGAAAAAAATATTTTATTTTATTTTTCTTTGTTAAAGTAGTTGTAAGAAGCCAGTGCATTAGATTCTGTGAAATAGATTCCATACTGGAATTTAACAAACATGAACTTTCTGTTGTTGGACAGCACTTTTGTGATTGTGATGGTATTTTCCAATACTGTATTGTTTAAAAAATTTTAACATCCTATACTAGAAAGAAAATCTATCACCATTTTTCACTGGCAGAAGTTTTACTCTAGGATTGTGGCCAAAGGTCATTGGTTCAGACCACCCGGTTGGATGTTGGAAGATTTCTTGAGCTGCTTGCGCGCCGCATATGGGACTTGCACTTTCAGGATTCAAATTATGAAGTAGAACTCAACGTTACTTTATACTGGTACTTTAATCACTTAGACTTCAATATCAACATGCCATTGTTAGACCTTTGAACTTTTCACCATGCCATTACTGTATTAGACTTTTGATGTTTTCGACATACTATTGTTAAATATATCTTAAACAAGTTTTATCAATTGAGTGTCACTATTAACATTAATCAATTGTATGCGTAATTTATTATATGTTTTCAGTTTCCAAAAATAGTGCAGTATTATTTTACAGTTACAGGGATCCATGGGACTTTTAAAATCTGAATGACCTGATTATTTTTACTTGGGAGATTTTTAACATGTACCACAATTTTTATTAGGCTTTCTCAGGCATTTTTAGCTATGCATTATTGTTATTGGGGTTTTTTTTCAATAGGGGAATGATATTTAATAAGCCATTTATTTACATTATTTTACAGTATTTATTTGCAAAATAAAATTCAAAATTTTTGAAATTTCTGTTCTTTCTTGTTTTAACCAAATTGGAAACTGCGTTGAGTGCAGTTTCAGGTTTTTGTTTTAACAATTTAATGGTTGCTTCAGCATTGCTGTCCAAGTAACATTTGTGATTATAGTTTAATAAATAAATTATTAAATAAGGGTCAGTATCTCTCATGCTTTTCTGTTTATTTTGTATTTAGTTGTGGGGGATGTTTTTTTTCTGTCATAGTTAGTTATTGCATGTTTTTTTAAGCAGGTTGAGGCAATTTCAAATGTGGAATACGCTTTACCATGCAGAACCATTACCTTTACTTTGATCAACATTCATTGCATATTGAACCCAACTTGACCCCATTTGAGTGCAGCATTGAGAGATATTGTAGCATAATATTCAAATTACTCTGATCTACAAAAAATGCCAAGCTTTGCACATTCTCTTGATTGAAATGGATTATTACAACTTATGATTGGACAGCTTATGACACATGACAAGAATTCTTATACATTGGGAAATAATTCAATCTGTTGAATTCTTTTGACAAGAACAAGATCTGCTACACCTCTTGTCCAATGAAACTTTTCAGCTAACAGAAAAATGTGAAACTAGAAGTGTCGCCATAATACTGTACCATCAAATAGTTTGGAGGCAGTCTCACAGCTATGCATACTGTATACAGAAATCTAAAGTGATGAATAATTGTTACCGACAGATTTTGTACTGTATATTGGTTGGTATATCTAGGAAAGACACTCCTGTCCCACCCCCAAAAAGACCTTAAAAAACCACTTTATGGTGCCATTGATATGCACCGTCCTTAGTGCTGCGCCTTGTGTTCAGTAGATGCAATATTTCTATTCTGCACCCCCTTTTGCGAAATCCTGGACATGGCAACTGGTACAATATTTATGCATATGGTATGAAGTAAATGCCCAAAAGACATTTTATGTAATTTTTTTACGGGCAGATTAACAATATACAATTATATATATTTTTATATATTGATACTGAACTGTACTCTCCAATTTGGAATCTATAACTAATGAGAACATTTTTGAAGCCTTATCTGTGGCTACAATATTTACATTACAATTATAAACAGATCAACTACAACACAAGTGGAAAATGGGATGTGGCCTTATTTAACCCAAATAATCTGCTTCATAATTCCTGTGTTAATCTGTTGACTTGCATAGACACAAAAACTGCAGAGAAGGCAAATAAATCTTTGGGTATTTTTAATCATTCCACATGCATCTACAGTCTAATAAGATACTTAGTTCCATGCAAGTGGCTTTTGTAGCTTGAAAACATTACAAACAGCGCCACCAGTAGCATTTACCAAGTTCACTTAACCTACAAATTTCCTTCAGTGGTAAGCTGGCTGTTTTTTGTAGTTAAATATGCTTTTCAAAATGAATTGGTAAGTATACTACCTTTATGACTTTACATATGCATTCGTAGCAGAAAGACCATTTTTATAATATGAATCGCTTGGCAGAGGAACCAATGAAATGGCAGTTGTAATTAAACCAAGAAAGCACAAAAGATACCACACATGGGATAAGAAATACGTGGTAGCCGTTGCTTTATTTTATTGGTCCATTTTTCTATATTTAAAACAGGAACTTTTTCTTAGCTGATAGATTTAGTATTCACTGCAATACCCAACTACACAGGTACATAGGTATTAATGCGCACAAAATTAATTTACAAAAGACAAACCTACGGTAATAAAGGTTTTGAAGCGAAAAACGTATAACAAAATCTTGATATAAATTAAGGATGCACTTATAATTACCCAACAATATACTCAACTTTCTTAAATTCTTTGCAAACTCTTAGTATTTTTATCTCCCAGATTGGTTTACTAATTCTTGTCAATATTTTCATTCAACAACAAAGCATTTACTGATAACATGGATCTAAAAACAGTCTCGTTCTCCACAGCTTGGCTTTGGTTAGTATGAATAGCAATTAAATTACCTTCAAACAAATTGCTCTCTTCACGAAATAATGTTCGTATTAATAAAGTTCTACTGAAAATTGTTTTTGCCATCTGAGTCCAACATCTTAATCACAAATGTGCAAAACATTTCATTAAAAACATAATTTGTTTTTTTTTTAAATTTATCACTTATAAACCAAACTAGTTAAAAACCAGTAGAATAAAACTGGGAAAATACAAGCGAACTAAAACTCGGAAATAATAATTAAAAATAGCAGGGAAAGAAATATTTATGTGAAATGTTCCTAGAAATACACAAGACAATTACAAGAATCTACTCACAGACAACACAATGGGGAGATTTAGCTGCAGTTTACATACATATATCAATAGTGAACAATACAGACTACTTAGTACATACTACCAATGACAAAGTATTTAAAAGGGGCATACTTACTATTAGCTTTATATGCTTGAATATGCTAATTTATTATCGAACACATTTTCAAATACATTTAAAAATGTGTACTTATTCATGTATATATAGATATATATGGATATACATATAAATATATATGCATATATAGCTAAAAAAAATTTGACTGATTTTTCAGCCTGCAATATCTCAATATCAGCAATTAATGGGTTTTCTTAAATGTAAGTAACGCATCGATGGTTTTGATGTGGATTCATGCATGTCTTACTGTATAAATAAATAGGTAAACACAAACAAAACAAATGTGTTTGTGCCTACCCATTTATTTACATTCAAAGATTAACAACACAGAAGCATTCAAAAAGTATTTGTGTTAAATCCGATTTTCAATGAGGCAAGTGAAGCATTCTCGTATATTGTTACTTGATGAGTTATACTGCATGTTTATAGCCGCCATCCTTCGTTACTATGCTACTTCATGAGTAGGTTTGCAACAACATCCACATATAATTATATATACTGTATATATATATACATATATATATATATATATATACATATATATATATATTAATTATACGTATGCATGAATTAATTGCAAGTTACCAAAACAGTTTATCGTCAACAGGGCTAAGCTGGCGTGCGCGGTTATTCAATTTAACCTCTTTACCTACATACCCACCAACCTTGTCTGACATAAACCATCAATTTTTTATTATCACATTCTTTTCATCCTTTTGGTTTTAATATTTCATCAGAGTATATCATAATAACAACCCAAGTTATAAGATTAACAATAATATTCAAGATTGTCTATGCAGTGTTAAGAGACTTAAAGCCCTTGGGATGCACAATAACTGTGGCTAATGGAAATTGGCTGTTTATGTATGTAATGTGTGAATACATAGTGATACAGGGCTGAATTGTAAACATTAGGTTCCACATACTATTTAATAAACAAAGAAAAATCATGGCTGCTAAATCATATACTACGTATAAAACTCTTTCACTCAACTTGACATTTTTTTTTTTAATTTTTCATTCATTTTTTCTTTTTTTGTAATATCTCCCAACCATATTTGACTTATCATCTATATAACAAATTGATGGAAAATTATCTGTTGCAACTATATAGATGAAATAAAGTAATGATTAACTAGGGAGAAGAAACAAGCTTAGGATTGGTGATGTGTTGTAGGCTTTTTTTTATGAGGCCTCTTGTTGTCCATCGTCAACATCTTGAAGCAAGGCGTCTCCCTTATCATTATCTGAAAAATTGCAACATCAAATATGTTATTAGTCAGCACAGGATACAAATAACTTGCACATCAGGAGATAAACTTTTATTACCTTGTTCAGCGAACCTCCAACCGCCAAAAATGGTGATTTTGAATAAAAAATTTTATATTATTTTTGGCCAGTTCAGGCACCTCTGCTACGAAAAAGAGGACATTTCATTACAAAAAAAAAAAAGATTTTATATTTATTATCATTATGCCCTCCTGCTCCTTAAAATCTCCAAAAATAAGATATATATATTTCTTAATTGTGTAAATTTCAAGAATATATCAATCTCATTTAACCACACCGTTTAATTAAGTAATAGAAACTGTATTTTTATTTTCTCCACCACCTAGATGGTAGTTTGCAAAACAAGGTATAAAATAAAGTCTAGCCTCAAGTCTACAATATCAAGTGTTGTGACAAATACTTGTGATTTGCCCATATATGGGTGTAATATGACATCACTATGTCCAAATATGGGTGTGATACATCATCATCATCATGCCCATAAATAAGCAAACCACACATATTTGTCACATGAAACTGTTACAGTCTGAACCGAGCTTTAGCTGTTGAACATGCTACACAGCCCTTTTACACATTGGCATTTAGCATTTGTGTCCAACACCAAAATTTTCCTTTTAAGATATTTTTATACTCGCTTATCTCTAGTGGCATATCTAAGACTCTTAAAATGGGGGTGCTAAGCTAAGGTAAAGTGTGTGTGTCTGTGTGTGGGGGAAGGGGCCTTGATGATTCAGTTGAGATGGTAAATTGCAAAATAAGGTGATTTTAAACTACTTGACCGTGATTTATGGGAGGTGCGACTGGGGGGAGGGGGCAACAAGTAATTTTGTAGTTCCCCTTCCCCGCGCAGCCCCTAGATACGCCACTGCTTATCCCTATGCCATAACTTTTTTTAATCACCTTTCATATATTCAATTTGTAATGTATTGCTTGTAATTACATATATTGAATTTGCAACGTTTTAGTTTGCACATTGTTTGGCGAGAATACAGGTATATACTGTAGAAACGTTAACAGAACTGAAATTTATATTTTAATAATTATACTTAAATAAAACCTAAGAAGTTAGTCTCTTTATCTTATATGTATTTATTAAGACATACTATCTTGTTATAGAAGGTACTCAACAATAGGAAGTAACCTTACCATCTGCTTGCATGTCAGATGTCCAGAGAGTCAAGTTATCTCGTAATAACTGCATGATCAGTGTTGAATCCTTGTAACTTTCCTCATTAAGCATATCCAACTCGGCTATTGCATCATCAAATGCCTGCTTCGCTAACCTACATGCTCGGTCGGGGGCGTTGAGGATTTCATAGTAGAACACTGAAAAGTTGAGAGCCAAGCCCAATCGGATTGGATGGGTTGTTGCTAAATTAGCAGATGCGTAATCAGAAGCCTTTTTATAGGCTACCAAACTCCGCTCTGCTGCTTCCGTTTTGTCTGTTCCTTGTGCGAATTCTGCTAGGTATCGGTAATAATCTCCTTTCCTGCAAATCATTAAGGCCAGCATATATACATATTTATATTTTTATGTTTACATTACATATCACAATGGATGCAAATAGCAGTATCATAAATCTGGACAGAGATTTCACAAATTCCACTTCATACTTCATTTCATTAGCACCTCATTGCATGGCTTGCTTTTTTTGTTTCTATCTAGGATACAGTGTACCCTCCAATTTGATACCACTTTTTACAAATAACCATCTTCAATCTTTTAATGGGACCCCTCTGGAAATAAATCCTGTGTTGGGATTTAGAGGGTTATCCAAGATATCAACAAAGATGACGTGCTTGTTTTGTTTTGTTTTTTGTTGTTTGTTTTTGTTTGTTTTTTTTGTTGTGTCCAAAAAGTGGTCTCGAATTGGAAGGTGAACTGCATTATTATATTAAAATCAAATTATAAGAACAAGTGTAACGAAATTTCCAGAGTGATCCGCACAAAACCAGCACACAATAATTTAAAGTGTAACTTGGGCTATCACCGCTGAAACAATACATTTTTCTATCACAACACAACTCAGTTATTGAATGACACTATTCATACATGGATCAGGTGTATTGTACGCATGTTAGAATATAAATTATGGTATTGCTTTTTAAGCTTTACGATGCTTCATACTATACTGTACATACATACTACAATGAGGATAAAACATAACAATTTCCAACACATAGCACCTAATTTTTTTAAAGTTGTATTCAACAGGATGAAATTCAATAATGAATGTGTAAACGAACCTGATTAATGAGCCCTAACAATATCTGTATTTAATGTGCTGATTTAACATTATCTTTATGCGATGAAGAAACTTTATTTTACTGTATATATAAATTGTTAATGTAATATTTACATACTGTATATAAATTCAACACTCAATAAATGTATGAACGAACGATGTTGCCTAGGCCTACGGATAAAACCATGTTTTTATTAGCATTATTCATCACTTTACGATGTCATATAGTAAAGTGTTAAAATAAAATCATGTGTCTAGTGTATTAATTCATCATTTTATATCTTTTATTTAACCAAAGAACATGAAAATATTGTAAGATTAGCTATATGACAAAGGTATAACTTGGGAATACCCTTTCATAGCTATTCTAAACAACACAGCTGCAGTGTTGTCTGGGCCTGCTGAGACCAACTAAAAGCATGTGCACTGCACTGGGCGAGCCAAGCAGTTAGCTTTCGTAAGCAAAATTATGCCTACCCAACTTAGTAAACTTTGTGTAGAAAATTTGATCAGACAAGTTTTTCACACGAAGCTAACTTGAGCACCGATGAAAGTTTCACGCTCAGTCCACATGGTTTTAGATTATAACAGTGCGTTGGACACAACCAACGCTGCTGCTGAATGCAAATATGTAAGACAGGACACTAACAAATCTCTTTTTGGTGGCCCTAAAAAAGGCTGTTGTTTTTGAGTATTTTGGGGTTTTTGATCATCCGTACAAGGCATGTAAAACTTAGGGTTTGTTAAAATGAGATTCTGTATTTTGTGTACAATTAACTTTTCAGAATTAAACACTGTTGAGTTCAACAGACTATCTCAAGTGGTTAGTGTGTATAATTTATTGGTTACAATGTAATAGTCAGCATTTTTATGTCACAAAATGCACATATGTATGTAATATTGAAAAAAAAATATCTAGCCTATACAATAAACTAAACAGCATTAGAAACGGTTATTTTGTGTATTGTTAATTTTAAGTATATTTGCTTGAAAATTTCAATAAATCGATTATTAAACCTACACAAATGTTTCCTTTTCTTAATTAGTTATTTAAGTATATATTATAATAATTATCAAGTGACCAAAAACCCTTAGTATCCTGATACTGTACTGAAAGGGATTGCCCTGTTTTGCCCTTGTGCCTAAAATAAATAATAATAATTACTGTACTTACATTTTGTTATAGAATACTTTAGATTCATGTTTCTCTAAATTTTCAGCTAATGGGATAAGATGTTCATCAAGTACACTTAATATGTCTTTACATATGTCATTTAGTTCCTCCTCCACCTGTACAATGAATAAAAGAAAACATCAATTAAGCATCAGGTTTTCTCTGTAGTCGGCATTATTTTACTTTCTTTAAAACAGAGAGTGACTAGCACAGCAGTTACGACTAGTAGTTTATTTTAATAAAGGTATAAAGAATAGAGAGTAACCCATAACTCACAGCATCATTGTGCTGAATTGTGTATGGGCATGGTCATCGACTACAGTCAAACTCGCCTAAGTCGACAACAAATTAACCCGCACTGACGGTATACCCTCGATGTTGACCAAACATTTGGCCTAGTACTGTAGAAGTAAAGGCCTAGGCTATCTGAACTTACCTTGACAGCAGTATTCTTCAGAATAGCAATACATTACATTAATTCTTCAATCATTACAGTATATTTAAATGTTTTGTTAACTGCTTCTATGCCATTCTTTTGAATACAGTATAAAGAGGAATCAGTCCATACATAAATCAAAGCTTAATCCTATTTATATTTGATAAACTAACATTTAGTAACTGATTTTTACATGGCCATCAAGCGAACACGTTTTAAATACGATAAATTCAGTTTGAAAATCCCAAAGGCCAAACTATACTTATTACTGTAGATGAAAGTCTATTATATATATATATTTTCCACACGTGTATTAATTGTAAGTAAACCAGATGTATCTATCTATGAAAATTATACTGGAAACTACTAAGGCGAGACACTACTAGAAAGAAAATAATACGTATTTAATGATTTTAAAAAAATGCATTTTGATGGTTTTTGTAATGGTTGTAACATTTGTTTAACCTAAATCCTCTGCTGTATTCTTTTTTTTTCATATTGTATCTTTGGAAATATTAGCATATCGTGTCCGTTTACTGTTAATTTTGCGAACCTTGGATGGGCTACTTTACGAGATGGGCTTCTTTTCAAGGCTACTTTTGCAAAGTAAAGAGCGGGCTTCTTTTCAAAATGAACCCTGTTTTGGGCCACTGCAACAACAGTTCTGTATCATTGAGTGTATTAACACTTTGACTGCCAGGCCATTTTAGTGATAGCAATGCTCTCTCTGGCAGACATTTTAGCCTATATGACCAAGTTTCCAGTTCACATTGAGAACACATGTATATTCAAATATGGAATGTTCTTTACACCAAAATAAAGAGTAATTCATGAGCTTTCAAATGATATTATACATTTAATTCATACAATAAACTATTGCAACACAATTTTGAATAGTAAACACATAACTTATTGCAATTTCACTCTTTTCAGGCAATAAAGCTGAGAAAACAGCATTTTTAGTTTCACAACTCCTACAGTAAACACTAAAAACCAACAACTAAACACAATTATCAGACTTTTTATCCCCATTAGTCTATTAGTTATTTATACATATATGAATCTAACATAATAAAATTATAAATCCTACGCATGGATTAGGTCACTGAGCCCCTGGGGTCAGGTTGGCTATCCCCCCCAAACTCTCAAAACAACTAAAAGTGTGAATATTGCCTATTTTCATTGCTTTGTTAGATATACACATATTGATAATTTTAAATGAAATATAAAAACACTGGTGTAATTGCACACAACTTTGTACACATACAGTACCGCCATGAAATATTGCACTTTTACCTGCGCGCAGGCTTTGTAAATACATCGTAGCCTGATATAAACAATCTAACCTGCGCGCAGGCTTCGTAGATACATCGTAGCCTGATATAAACAATCTAAGCAAGGCTACGCGAAGCGAACCTACAAAGCAAAAGCATGTTGTTTATTTGTTATGTGCAGAAAGACTGCTGTAGCTTTGTTTGATAATTTGTGAATGGCAAACACGAGTTTAGATCGTTAATTTAAAGTATGGAATTGTTTTTCAATAAGAAAAACGTACACTTGACTTCATGGGAGTCTCCTCTTCCACTCGCTGTCCACGACAGGAACTTGTTTGTACTGCTGTATTATTTTTTTTAATTAATTAGCCTGGGCCTAGCTTATTTTTTATTTACAATTATTTTACCTCATTTAAAATGTCAAAAAACGATGTCCTCAATGACAATACACACATGTAAAAAGATTGTTCATCAAATAATATTTTGTAGACTTGATTTAGTAAGATAAATAAATACCAGAGCCTTGCAGGCGTCAACGTTCCTATGCATGATACACGACTTTTAGAAGTATATATATATATATATATATA